>NC_062227.1:43060832-43364322 GCF_902686445.1 Sciurus carolinensis
CTTCAGTAGGTACAGTTTTCCCATAAAATATATTAAATGGAAAATTGTAAGTATCATCTTTAGCCCCTTAATTAGTAACCACATACACCGACATTGGAGAAAAACGTAGGTGAACTGTAAATACTGGCAGCTGGCAAGGTGCTGTAACTTTTTATTGATTTATTTTTTTATCTGAAGACCATCAGTGATCCAAATTCATGTTTCATCAAAATGACATGGACCTTTGAGATTTTTTCAAGAGTAATAGAAATAGGAAATGTTACGTGTGGGAATTCTGTAGTCTACTATAATAACGAGAAGCTCCTAATGAGGATGTAGCACATAAAAGTCGAAGGAAGTTCTAGCTACTCTTATTATATTTAAACATTGCCATTGTCAGTAACATATGTACAAGTCTTCTTCACCCACTTACTAGCTTTATGGCCTTGTTCAACTCTGTTTTTCCCACAGAATGTTAATGATACTATTTTTATGCATCTCACGGAATTGCTGTGAAGATCAAATAAAATAATATGTTGTGGGAAAACAAATGAAATACTATATGTTGTTTGAAAACCCTCTACCATTGTGGAGAGCTGTATAATGGCTTATTGTTGTTATAACCCCATAATCATTTACCCAGGACACAGGCCTTAAACATCTAAACACTTTAATGAACTGCCACTGTGGATTAGGGGAAGACACAGTAGGTTAGAAAAAGGGAGACAGCCTGGTCATTGATATCCATTTAGGATTTCACAGTTGTAAACACTGAAATAATTTTTAAATTCTATAGATTTTTTTCTTTTTTGCAATCAAATAAGTAAACTCTCTGAAAGTTTAATTTAGGACCTGGAAGGCCAAAAATTTAACCTTTATGTGAATACTGTGCTAGTGTGTTTATCTTATAGACACTTATAGTGAGTTTTCTGTTTGAAAGGCACTAAGGAATTCTTGTATAAGCCTTAAAATGTCTGAGCCAGTGTTCCTGGATCAGAAAAGTACTTAAGAGACTGAACCTAATACATAGAAAGACACTTTCTTCACATGGCCTGTGCCCTGAATGATTTGGCACACCAACACTGCCCTTCCCTTAGCTATGTTGCTGGGGATGTGGATAATGAGGTGGGGGGAATACCTGGGATGAGTCTGTCTTGCTTCAGTTGTATGAATTTAGATGTCTTTGACATGGGCTCTGATATAGTAAGTCAAGAAGGTGAAATCCAGTGGTGTTATCTGCACATTTGTTCACTTCCTGGGGCGGGGGAAGACCTGTCACTAGAAAGTTAGATGATAATATGTATTCTTTGTGTCCCTGACCGTGGGGAGCTCCCATTTTTGGAGAGCATGAATTTGAAACTTTTCCTATAGTTGAAATGCTGAAGAAAGTAGCTAAGAACTGAAAGGATTTGAGGATTGCAAGGTAACCCTGGAGAGTGAGAATGAAGAAGAATCACAAATATGGCTGTGTCGTAGGAGAGCAGTTATTGAAAAAGAAAGGGCATTTTATGTAAAGATTGATCACTGGTATAGACTGATTTGTGTAGAAGGGACAGTAATGTGTATGACTAGGTTTTCTAATTGCCCTCTTCTCTTGGCAGTGCTTATGCTAATAATTCTGGCTACAACTTATCCTTAGTGAAATACTGCAGTTTTAGGGGCCTGTTTTTGAGGAAACAAATGATAAGTTAGCTCAAATTTTCAGCAAAATTTTTTTGAAATGAGCTAGAAGAGATAGCTTTCTAACCAAAGTATGTAGGAAAGAGAAATAAAACAAATATTAGAATGAAGATAAAATTTGTATTATTGGTTAGAAAAATGCCATTCAAACTATTAAGAATTCAATTAGCTGTTTTATTTAGATAATTATCAATTCTATGGTTTTTGTATGCATTAGCAATAAAATGTTAAACTATTATATTAAAAAGTTTATTCATAGTTGAAACTGAAAATACAAAACAATCAAGAGGTTTTTATGGATTTTCAAATAAAATTCAAATGAAATAATGTATGTAAGTTCGTTCTAGATGTAATCAGGTTATTTTGTTCAATTCCAGTTTTGGTTTCATCTGGAAAAATAAATAAGTGCATAATCAGAAACTTAAGAAGGAATAATGAGAGCAGCGTCCAGAGTACAATGTGCAGTATCTAGTGTGACAGCAGTTACAACAGAATAGTCACAGTCCTAACAGCGATTGTCTGAAAGATCAGTGAAACCCAGAGGAATCTCTGCATAAGCCACAAGACTGTGCTTTGCAGTTTTGAGACCCACAGGATTTCCAGATGTACCTTTGGCCATAAGTGTGGGGGCCCGTACCTCTTTTATATCCAACTCAGCATGAACAGCTCTGTTCGTATGTTTTATATGTTGGGTCCCCACATCTATATATAGGTTTCACATTTTGAAAACTTTTCATCATCCTGGTATTTATATATGGCAGAGGATGCTTCACTTGCCAATGGAACAAATCCCATTGGGGAAATGTGGCTTTTAACAGGAAATGGGCATTTAAGTCAGTGTTCACCTTTGCATAAAATGTAAATTTCAGAAGAATTAAAAAGTATATAAAATGCTTGAGAGAAACATTTGCAGATATTTGCATGCTCACTGGGTAAAAGAAATTTCTATGCATTTAAACAGAAACCAGTGGAAAAGACTGATGAACTTGCTTGCATAAAAATAGAAAACTTGGCATGTATAGCTAAAATATATAAAACAGGTCAACACGAAGGCCAAGGCATGCCTCACAGCCATAAGTTTACTGGTACAGTGGGTGGTACTCAATCTGGTGCTTGCACCTGAGAGCCTAGGATGCTCTTGTATTCGGCTGGGGCATCCTAGAGTATTTTAGAGTATGACTGCCTGTGAGTCTGTTCATGTCTCTGCCATGTGTCACATTATTTTGATGGTATCAATGTTTTGTTCTGTGCAGGTAATTTTCTATCTTTTGTTCCCCTCATGTATACACAACTAGAGCTCAGTACAGCTTGCTCGTACCCAGGAACATGTCCTCCTCTGTCTTCTTTCTCTGTCTTGCAGGAACTGAGGGTGGCTTCTGGTGTCTGTGTGGCTTCATCATTTCCTTCCTGCCTCTCTTCCACTTCATGATGTAATTCTTGGCACTTTTACTTCCTTTGTAGAGTAGGATGTGATGTCATAGAGAAGGGGACAGGGCTATCCAAATTCTCTCAATTGCTGGGAGGAGCTGCCCAGGTGTGCTGAGGGGCCTGTACTCAGGAAGAGAAACAGGGAATCCTCACAGTGAGTAACCCCACTTTCGAGTGCACCCAAATTTCTGTTAAAATATTGTCCAGTACACTGGAGTTTCTTCTTTGGCCCTTTCTAGACTGAATCATTTTGCCTTTAGACCTTCCCAGTTCAGCTCAATTTTCCTCCTTCTTCCCCTTCTGCCCTCTTCCCCCTCTTCCCACCATCCTGTGCCTCTCCCCTCGGTTCCCCTCATCCTCGCTTGGTGTGTGTCTGTGTCTATTGACCTTCTCTCCATATCTTTTAGGAGAGACCGTTGGTGTTCCCAGCATTGCCTCGCATCCGGGTTATACCCACTCTATGTGTAGTACATGTGACCATAGCATCTCCTTTCAGTAATTTGTAATTATGCACTGTTAAACTTACAATTCCTCTTTTTTTGAAAATTCTGTCAGCTTTATTTTTTGTTTTCATGTCTATTTCTTTCTCCCTTTCTATGTGATAAAATCTTTTCCCCTTTTCAGCTTTTTAATGCAGTTTCCTTATTGCCTTTTTTCCAAAATTTTTATCCTTCAGTCCTCTTCCCTGTGCAACTTTGCCTGTTTCTTTTACCCCCTTTCCGAGTTTTCAGTGCAGCTCTCAGTGTCCTCCACTGTGAGGACTGTTGTCCATCTTTCCTGTGGACATACCTGTTGCCATGCTCCCTTTCTAGTGTGGCTCATATGTCTGTATCCTTTAAAGTACTTATCAGCAATGAGTAAGGGACTGATCAAGATTGGGAAAGTGGGGGAATTGCCTGGGAACTGGAAAGGGGAGAACAGGAAGTGACCTGAATGTGAAGGTGGGCAGGTTGTATGTGACTCTTTGGAGGACCTCAATGGACAGAGCCTTTGCTAGTAAACTAGTTGCAATTTGGCCAATGATAGTCGAAGAGACCTCAGAGCTGTTTTAAATGGACTGGGAAGCCTTTTAGGGTGACCCTGTTAATTCTTAATAACTGTGATCCTTCTAATAAATAACTATAAATTAGAACTCTAGTATCTTTAAGTTGCATGGGGTCATGACTTGTGCATGATGCTCCAGTATAACATATATAATTAGGCGTCATCTACCCTTGAAAGAGGTCATTGTGAAGATTTGTGTAGACTTGCTTCTTTTACCCATGTGTGGTCCCTGGGGTCCAGGTGGGTGAGCAGTGTGGGCTCTGCTACTTACCACTTCCACTCCTTGGTGTTAAGTCCCTGGATCAGTAAAGGAACCTGGTTACTAGGGCTGACGGTCTAATGCCTATGGAAATAATGAGCTACGTTTCATGTATTCCCATGCCCTTTGTTTAGGGTATACCACTTCCCAAAAGAACAAGTAGGGCAGAAGAGGAAAGAAAATGGGATTGAGGTCCTGAAATTGAGATGGGCTGAATGGAAAGAGGAAAGGATTTACTTGAAATTAATTGGAAAAGGCAAAAGAAAGGAAACTGAGCTGAACTGGAAAACACTTAGCAATGAGTGACTTTGGCTCCTAAATGCTTCTTTCAACATTTTAGCCATGAAGGTTTTATCTTCTTTCTCATTTTTAAAAAAAATATAAACAAGTTTGATCAAAATATGAATCCCATGATATTGTTTCTGACCAACATTCTGTTCTCTGCTACTGGTTGCATTCAGGCTCCATGTTTCCAAGGTCCTGGGAACTTAGGAAAGATTTTAACAGCCTGAAGACATGACTTTAACCATAAAATATTAGCAATTTTTCACATAAAGGAAATTACATACATTTATTGACTTGTTTCTTTAGGTTTCATATTTCTTTTTTCTTTTTGGTGTGTATGCCTTTGTGACATTTTTTGAAGAATGGCCCCTATATGTTGCAGAAATTGCCATTTTAAAAGTCCAGAAAAAAATTTGGACCCCTGAGTTGTGTGATGGGAACATAACTTTCCCATAAAGCCCTTTTCTTCCTTAAAACTTTAAATAAAGACTGCATGATTCACACACACATTTCCATTTTAGATACTTCTGTATAATAAATCTAGAAATTTTATGTTCATTTTTATTTTTTAGGCATTAGAAAAACATCCCAACTCACCAATGACAGCAAAGCAGATATTGGAAGTCATTCAGAAAGAAGGGTTAAAAGAAACAAGGTGAGTATTCACATTTAAAACATTTTCTTTTTTCATTGACTTATAATTGTCACTAGTTGTGCAAAACAATAGGTGTACCTGGATTTTGACATTGCAGCTGATGGTGAATTAAGTGCTGTCTGCAATTTTTTTTTTCTGTGATTTCAGAATATTTGGATGACCTAAGATTTCCTTGGAACTGCCTGTTAATAAATTACATTAGGTGGATTCATATAGAATGTACTTTGTTAACAAGGAGAAGCACTGTGGGATTTAACCCCTGATTGCACTTAGTCTTATTTCTCTTTTTTGTTAAGTGGAGATTGTATTTCTGAAATTAAGCAGTGAAAGTGAAATTTTTACAGGCTTAATAGATAGGTCCAGGATATAAAGATGAGCTGACACTGATAAAATTCAAGTGCCAATAAGTGTGGCTGGGAATTTAGTCCTCCTATTTTAAAGAACTCTACTTGTAGTGTATTTTATCATCTGTTGAGCCTTTTAAAAAATAACAGCTTTATTGAGATAGGATTCACAGACTACAAAATATGCCCTTTTAAAATGTACATTTCAGTGGTTCATATTATATTCACAGAATTTTGCAATTATCACTGCTAACTTCAGAACATTTCATCACCCTAAAATGAAACTCTGTGCCCACTAGAAGCTACTTCCATTCCCCATTTCCCTTGCTTCTGGTAAACACTAATCTTTACTGTCTGTATGGATTTGATATTCTGGACATTTTATCTAAATGGAATTCATATAAATGTAGCCTTTTGGATTTTTACACTTAGCATGTTTTCAGCATTGATCCATGTTTTAGCAAAATCAGAACATAATTCTTTTTTGTTGCCAAATATTATTACATTGTATGGATATATTGCAATTTGTTTACTTCTAATGGTCCTTTGTCTTTATTTATATAAATGTTACAGTTTGGACCTTAACCAGCAGTGTAGGACTATGTATGTATTACTCAAAGACACACACAGAAAAGGAGATATGTTATAAAAGGGAATAACTATGATGATATCAGATGTAGGCCATCGGCCACATTTATCAAGTAGATTTTTTTTGCATGACCTGTCTGTCTACTGGCCATTGAGCTAGCAACATCATAGTGGCAGTGATTGTAATTTGGTGAAAATTCAACCTACCGAGCTATCTTTTCAATGTTTTGATTGATACAGAAATAGAACTGCTAAGAGAAATGACTATTTTCCTGAGGCCAGGCTTTCCTAAAAAATGAGTTTCACCTATAAATCCTGTAACTTTAAACTGTGGGTAGCATCAAACTCTAGCTGTTTAAAACATATCTTTTGCCAGTTAGATCCATCGGGTATAGGACACTGATGTACAGATTTTCATCTCTGTTTTGGAGACTTTTCTGCCCGGGATGATGTGACCAGACCAGTGCTTGCAGTCGTAGCTTCCCCAGGCATTGGTGGCAGTGATACAGGTAGTTGCTGTGGAAGCCTAACGGCCCTGTTGAAGTAGATCTTGTTCTCAACCCAGGGTCAGTGTAAGGAGTTAGGGAACAAAACGTGGAAAACTGGAAATTAATTTTCTCTTGGCCACCTGTCAATAATCCTGAAAATATTTATGGCATTTAGCACTGCAAATGTATGTGCCACAGCCAAAAGAAAAGAGGGAGTAAATGTCTAAGGATATGCACTCCTGTCAAATGGGAGCTCTGTGCCTGAGAAATCTGCCAGCACAGACACGAGCTGCATCTCTTACAAGCAGATGTTTGAAATTTGTTCATTAAGATAGTCTTCTCCACAGGAGTCACTCTGCTGCTATTTATTGTTAGGAACTGTGAGATCTAAAATTCCTGTACTGGCTCTCAGCAGCATTTTAATTACACTTATTATCATAACAGCACTATTTCACGTTTTTCAAAATGCTGTTCCTCCCCGAATGGTATTTGAAAGGGTTTTAAGTATACGTAGTTAGCAGAAACAAGCAAACACCAAACAAAACAACTTCCTTTTTTTTTTTTCCTATTTTTCTTTTTACTTTCTTCTTTGTGGTACTGTGTGTAGATGAAACCCAGGGGCACTCTACCACTGAGCTACATTCCCAGCCCTTTTTATTTGTTTTTTCAAGACAGGTCTCACTAAGTTGCCCAGGCTGACTCAAACTTACAGTGCTCCTGCCTTAGCCAAGTTGCTAGGATTACAGGCATGTGCCACCACACCTAGCAAAATGATTTCTTTAAGATTAAAGAACATTCAAGTGGGAAACATAAACTCATGTTCTTCTAAATGTACTTTCTGCCCCCCTCTGTGTATCATCATTGTATCTTATAAGGGGAAAAAAAAAGTCCCTTATTTCAAATACCGATGGACCGGTATAGTGTTAAAGTACTACCTACAAGCAATTCCCACATTGAATAGGAAAGGAAAAAAGCAGTGCTTCTTTTTACGTTCTCACCTTAAAATCAGCTCTGTATCAAGTAGCCTCAGACAATGCATTTTGTGTTCTCATTTCTCGTCACTGTTTCTTTAACTCCTCCCTCCTGTCATTTGTTACCTGTTATAAGTGGCCCACATGTCTCTGCTCACACTTCCCTCGTTTTCTAGTTCAAGTTTGCTTAGTAGACTCACCTCTAAAATAAACATATATAGATGTGGAGTGCATTTGGGACTGTCCTATGTATGTTGTTGTAGGAAGCAGATGCTGACATTTTGCCTACTTAATGTACTGTTTTGCTACTTTTCAAGTTCTTAAATGTTTTCCAAATATTTAAGGTAGCTGAGTAAATGAAGTGTAACTGTATGTATTTTTCTTAAGTAAAGTTTAGAAATTCCATCATCAGAAGGTCAAACATGGATGATTAATTGCTAGGTATTTATTTAATGATGTGTTTTTCAAGAAATGCAGATTGGTGATATGCCTGATTAAATACAGGGAATTGATTGTCAAGTTACCAATGTGGCCATGGCCCCCTAGTCCCTGTGGATGACAGTTAATTGTAATAGTCTTCTCCCAAATAGTCCACTGCTGTACTGGGTGTTTCTAGGAAAGAGAAGATAGGGTGTTTATCTGTCATCATTCCAACCTGTAAGGTTGCTGGTGTCAAGTACTATGGGGATCTTCATTTTCTGTGTTAGATAGGTCCTCTCGCTTGGGTTGACCTCCTGGGCTGTAATTTTGTCCTTGTGTGTCTGCCTTGATGTCTGTGGGTTCCTTCAGAGCAGGCTACCCTAGCACTCCTAGCACTCTACAGATACTCAATAAATAGCTGTTGAGCCAGTAATCTTCTTTCCCGTGATGTTAATTTGCTGACGTTTAGTGATGACTTTGGCCTGCTTTCAAGGTTAAAAGCTTCAAATCAAAAGGAAACTAACAACTTTTTGGGAATCCCTTTTAATATGTGCATGCTGATAGGCTTCAGAAGATTATCTGTGAACAAGTAAAGTCATTGTTTATTGCCTATTTTTAAGCCCTGTAAGAGCCACTGGTTTAAATTTGTAACTTACAATTTAAAAGGGAAAACTACACCTGGAATTTTGGCAAAGCTGATGTGTGTAGATGAATATGTTCGGTATATATGATCTCGTTACTTTGAGATGGAATTCTTGACATTTTATGCTAACTTTTCCTCCTTTGAAGTGACACTTTAAATCATATATTTTTTACTTAGATATGATAAAAAGAGGATGGTTTTTTATATCATATTCTGTGTATCATTTTTATGTTATTGATGAAATGTGTAGAGTATGATTAAATTCTGCTTGGAAAAGCCAGAATGGAATAAATACTTTTCACGTGGGTTTAAAAAGATACCTGAATATAATAAGCTGTCAGGATATGTGGTTTTATTGACAAAGATTAATGACATGGTCATAGCATGATTTTTTTAGACCCAGTTCTCTTTTTAGTGAAAATACATTTTGTAAATTTTACTTCACCTTTACATAAAGGGATAGAAGAATTTATCAATCTAACTTTATATTATAAAACATCTGATTCATCTATGCTTTTGTTTTACTGGTTATGAGACTTTCAGGCTTCTGTTCCTTTATGTGTATGGGTTGTCAACAGTTGATCAGTCACAGTTGTTTGGAATGCTTTTCAGATGATCAGAATCTTATAATCCATCAAGTAGCTGTGCTACTTGGATTAGATGAGATTATGTGCATATTGCAGTTCACTGATTTTGTGGATGGATATTTGATATTCTTGTGGACCCCTTAGCTAAACATTCCCACTTCCTCAGGGAGTGAGTTAGGCTACTGCTGCAGAATATATTCTTGTCTGCAATCAGTAACAATATTTATGTGGAAAAAGAAGAGTTACATCAGTTAGCATGCTTTGGGTGATTGGGGTGGAGGGTTATCTCAGTGCTGCTTTTTTGTTTTTGATTTGCTTATTCAGAAGTTATCATTTCTTTATGAAGAGGAACTGAGTCATTTTTGATATCTGGGGATGTTTTCTCTGCCCCGTCTCAGTAATTTTCAAAGAGATTGTAATGATTTGGATGTGAGGCATCCCCCCCAAAAGTTCACATATGAGACAATGCATGGAGGGTTAGAAGAGAAATTATTGGCTTATGAGAACCTTAACCCACTTAGTGATACCTTGATAGGGATTAATTGGGTGGTTACTGTAGGCAAGTAGGGTGTGGCTGGAGGAGGTGGGTCCCTAATGGCATGCCTTGGGGTTTATAAAATTTTGTCCTTGTTGAGCAGAGCTCTCTCTGTGCTTCCCAGTGCCATGTTCCCAGCTACTTTCTTCCACCACACATTCAGCCTTGATATCCACCTCAAGCCCCAAGGAATGGAGCCAGCTGTCTTTGGATTAAGACCTGAAATCTTGAGCCCCCAAATAAACTTTTCCTCCTCTGGTTTTAGTCATCTTTTTTGCTTCTGTGACCAGACGACATGACAAGAACAGAAATACTTCCAAGAAATGTGTGTTCAGTCATTGTCACATATTCAGGGTTGCAGGTTGTGGAATAAGGCCTGCCTCATTTACCTGCTGTGAGCAAAAAAACAACCATCCGCAAGGACTAGATTTTATGTACTGGGCATACTTAAAAACATACTTGTTACTAATGTGGCATGAACTGTGATGTAGATTTTATGTAATCTGATAGTAGATAAACAGTTTCTAATGAGGGCAAGAGGATCATAAAGTACAACCACAAAAAGCAGTGAAAAAAAATCTTGGTTCAAGATAGGTCATATTTATGAGGTACAGTTTTGCAATATTACAGATGCCTTACCTACATAAAGATCTGTTAGGTTTCATCAGCTGGTTACAGAGCAGCAGCCTGTAATCACATATTCCAGTAGGGGCATTGAAAAACTTATATACACAATCTCTATTGGACTTAGTGTTACCTAGAAAATAAATGTATTTTAGATTTTGCAATGTGGATCATCCACTTGTCTCAACCCAAGATTTTATAATTATTTTAGTATGAATGAGTGTTTTTTATTCCTGCTGATAATTCTTAGAATAAATTTGTTTTTTCCTGCTAGTTTAAGGATTTTTATGTTTTCTGTTTTGCTCTTTCTGTGATGTGCTGAAATTGGAATCTCCACTTCGTATTATGGTTTATTAAAGATGTTGCATTTTTTAGGGGAATAAAATGTCAAAAATTCTATTTCCGTGTATAGTGACAAACAATGCAATCTTTTGGCATTGCTCTTGGTGAGATTTATGTTGCTAATTAGTGCTATAGGAGATGATTCTTTTTTGCTGCTGAAATGTTTTGTCTAGAGATAAGAAAGAAACACAAATAATTTCTATTGCAAAATCAATTCTTATCTCCAGTCTCCATGTTGGCATTCCTTCTTTCACACTGAAATGGTGGTCTAGTTTGTTTGTGTTGGGGCATTTTAGAATTACAGTGTTAGCACACAGTGTCATCCCTGCCATTTGTTAACATCTAATTCTCTCATTGTGTAAATGGTGTGCACAGTCAGCTACTGAGAGAGGGATGTATGAAACAATGGCGTTATTAAGCAGAAACATAGGGTAATTTGCATATGTTTATGTGTGTGTCCATGTGTCTAAGCAAGCCTCTAGAATAATCTGGCTCTTGGTTGATAGCAAGATTTTACTTGTCATCACTACTGAGATTAGAAATCTCCACTGGAGTCATTCTTAACTCTTGTCTCCCAATCCTTATGGCCAGTTGTCATATTTCTTTCTCTGTATTCTGCTTTTTGCCATTCTTTAAGCACTTCTTATTTCTTACCTTATTGCACTGTCTTCTTATCTGGTGACCATACTCCCAGTTCTCCCTTTTCAGATCTATTTTTTTCCCACTCAACCAATGTCATTCATTGTAGCATTTCTTAAGTAATAATCCATAATATTTTAGCATCAGTATCACACTTGGTGAATTATGAATCAAAAGCTACTTACTGTAACTGTATGTTTGAGGATAATTAAGATAAAATTAAGTATGGTATTTTATCCTATTTTATGATCTGTGGAGAAATTATATTTCTGATAAAATATATGAATGATGAAGGCACATGTTATATTTTACATGGAGGTGAAATTTTGAATTTCCAATTTTGTCATTTTTGTATAGATATGGTTTTTCCCAAAATATGTCATTTAAAATATTTGTTGGCATTGTATATTTTCTGTAAATAGTTTTCAATTAAAATGGTATAGTATTGATAAATTAGTAGTTATAGTTTATACATGAATATTACTAATTGTTTAAGATTAATTTTGTGTTCTGTCATAAATTAAGCTTTTTTAAACTTAAAATTACTTTTTTATATAGTGACAAATAATTGAAGCAATTTTGTGAGGGGGATACAGCTACATATTACTGTGGAAGCAGTTCCTAAGTTAAAAGTAATTATGTGAAACATTACCCTGCAAGATCAGGTTCCAGATCCTCAGTACAACCCTAATCAGCTTGGACTTGTGCAGCTGTAGAGCCTTTAAAGTCAAGTATCTGACATTGCAGCTACAGTTGATGATCTGTCTTTCATTGTGAAACTTCCCCCATTATTTCTTTCATGGTTTGAAAAGTAGAAGTAGAACTCACAAGGCATTCTTGAACTATGTTGTGTGTGTGTGTGTGTGTGTGTGTGTGTGTGTGTTTGTGTGTGTGTGTGTGCGCGTGTGTTTGAGTGTATGCATATTCCCATGTACTTTTGGCAGTTATCACATTTTTGATATAAGATTGAGTTGCTGAGTGGGGATAGCATACTTTTCACATGCATTGCTTCACAGTAATATAGTAAGTTTGAAACAGGACTCTCCTAGGTTCCCAGATCAAAGTCATATTAATAGTGATTGTCTTAATTTGTGTATGCCACCTTAACAAAATGTCATAGGCTGGATGGCTGAAGTAATAGAAATCTATTTGCTCTTTGGAAACCAGAAGTCCCGGATGAAAGTCTGGCTAGGGCTCTCTTCCTTGCTTGTAACTGGCCATCTTCTTGCAGTGTCCTCATATTGCCTTTCCTCAGTACAGTTTGCAGAGAAACAGAGTGTGCACTCTATCACTTCTTGTAAGAACACTAATCCTATCAGATCAGGACCTCTTTCTCATTTAACTTTAGTTATTTCCTTAGAGGACCAAATAAAATCACATCGAGGACTCAGGGTTCAATATGTGAATCTTGGGGAGGGGAAACAACATTCTGTTCATAACAATGATTCCAAATTTGGAAACAAATGAATTCATGGCATGGCATAAGAATATTTCTAGAGTTTTTAGTGTCTGACTGTTTTGGAGTGTATTCATACTAATGTGCTTATTAACACAGTACCATACTTCCATTTTGTATACTGCTAGTATGTGTTTTTCTGTTATTCCTAACATAGAAAGCAATGAAATACTTGGCTTAAGAACTTTCATGTTCAAGTATAATGTGTATGTTCACATAACATAAATTGATTTGGATTTTATTTGAAGCCTTTGGTAAAAATAGCTGTGGTGACTGCATATAGCCCTTGAGGCATCAATATCCACTAAGCTATGCAATTATAGCTATGAAATGGCCATTGCTTAATACATCTTTTTATTCTGTCAAGCTTTCTTTCTCCATTCTTCCAAATAATTGAGCAAAAAAGGTAATTTAAGTGATTTTAGCTTTACCAAGATCTAGGTATAATTTACTCCAGAAACACTGAGCACTCTATAAATATTTCAGTGCAGAAATAGAACCAGAAATGGATATAAAATTACACTGTGCATGAGTCTTTCTAAGTATCCTGTACAGGTGAAAATCTTTGGGGAGGAGCAGGCTTGTAAGTGGGGTGATTTTATTTCATTTTTTCCTAAGTGGTGCTTTTCTCTTCTTTCATTCCTTGTGCTCTTAATTGCCACACGCCTAAATGATTTTAGTTTTGCTTCATTGTTTTGAACTTGACAACATAATTCAAATGCAAAACAGTTGATATGCTGACATAGGGACTTCTTTTTATAGTTGATTTGTTTTTGGAAGGAATAAAAATTACGGTATTTGGTTGAGCCAGGTTTTCTAAAAGCTATAGTGCTTAATTCCTAAGAATAAGTCTTACTTCTCTTAGGGGAAAAAAAAAAAAGTATTTATCCTATGCTTCCTCACATAACCAAGCAAAATTAAATTGCTAATTGTTGACTGGAGCATTTTATGAAATTCAGGTGATTATTCTGTTAAACTTTTTATTTTTTATTTTTTTAATAATTTAAGGCCTGTGCCAGGTGTAGCGTAAGATTTTGTATTTGGTCCCTAGTCTCTTCAGTCTGTTGGTTATCATCTTTTGGGCTGTTCTTAGTATGTAAGTATGTGTGTTCAGGGGGCATAGGAGTCACATTAGAGGACATAAGAGAAATTATAGGGCATCAAGGAAATTAAAATTGTAGAGATATAGCTATCATTGCATAAAGCTAGCTAGTTAAGGGCTTGCTCAATGTTTACTTATAAGATCCTAGGGCCTTTGAGGACGTTTTGAGGCAAGTATTCTCTCTGGTAGTATTTCATCATGGTAGCCCATGATGGGGTTAATAGAGGAACAAAATGGAGGTCTCTGCTTTGGGGTGGTTTGACAGTGCGGTTCCAGATCTGTGTTACTTAATTAGATCTTCTAATCTCTATGAAGCATGTCTTAAACCTAGTGCATAATGTTTAACTTTTATACTTGGGAATTTCTAAACTCTTGAATTTTTCATAAATATATGATATTCCAACATGACATAAGGATTGTCTTTCCATTACAAATCTGGTATCATTAAGGTAAGAAACTGATACATTTATCTATTAATTTTCTTAGCAGAGTGCTGAGACATTGTGTTTTATGTAGCATGTCAGGCAAATTAACGAGTAGGGACTTGATTATAAAGAGAATACTGATGTTTATTGCTCCTTTATATTAGGTTAAGGACTTTATGTGAATTACCTTTTTTAAAAAAATTTTTACAGACTGCGTTTTGATTCATTGTGCACAAATGGGGTACAACTTTTCGTTTCTATGGTTGTACACGATTTAGATTATCTATTTAAAATAAGCATTAAGATGTGTAGATACTCCATTGTACCCCATGTTACAGTGAAAGAAATGGAGGCAGATAAGGTTAAGTACCTTGAGATAATTCTTACAGTGACCAGTGATAAACCTGGAATTTCAACTTTACAAAGTTAAAAGTTGTAAGATTCTATTAGTAAAACACTCCCCCATCTCCTGTAGCAACTTTTCTGGCTCATTTTTGATGTCTTGTATGTATTACTCACCAAGATTAAAATCTAGCTTATGGTAGGTGTGTTGAAATACTTTGTTTATAGTCTATTTGTAACTAGGGTGGATGGGTGAAAAAAAAACCTTCCCCTAACCCACTGAGATTTGTATGATGCCACGCCAAAGATAGACATTGATGGCTGTGCTTGTCATATGCGAGGAGACAATTTTGAATGAAGAATCAGACTTATGGACAACAGCAAGATATATTTCAAATAAAACAACTTCTTCTTCTTCTTTTTTTTTTTTTTTTGTGGTGCTGGGAATTGAACCCAGGGCCTTGTGCATTCAAGGCAAGCACTCTACCAACTGAGCTATATCCCCAGCCCCTCAAATGAAACTTCTTACTTTTTTTTTTTTTTTTTTGAAGAAGAGAATGCTGTGAGAAGTGAAATATACTGAATAAAGGGAAAACTGAGGACTGTCATAGGAATATCACTATTTTATTGTTGATCTTGTACTTAGAGATTAAAATTTTTTTGTAAAGAACTGGCTAACTGTGACCAGTGAAAGCATAATCGCTAACAAAATGTAGATAATCCAAAAGACAATTTTAGAGGGTAGCAGTCTGTCCATTTGTGGAAACAACTGAATGAAAATAGATGGTATTGTTTAAACCATGTTTAAGTGGAGGTACCAGAATACTGGGTTATTAATACCATTTTTCTTTTAAGAGAGGCAAGTAGGGAAAGACACTAGGAGACTCAGGGTCACAAGTGAGTGTAGTTTCAGAAGCACCATCATTGCCTCCTTTAGGGAATTTTTTAAGCAGAGAATGACCAGAGAGAATTCACTGTTATTTGTGATCTGTATCAGGATCACTCATCCATCAGCCCTCCCGCACTCCTGCGATTCACAAGATCATTTCTCTTTCCTTTCTATTTTTACTTTTACAATAGACATGTAAAATCTCCAGGCTGTGGTTCTCCTGAATTCATGACTTAATTCTTTTCTAACATGTCTGCATGAAGTGCAATGATTCATATAACAGTTTTCCAATTTGTTGTTTATTTTTGTGTTCTTTGAAGGAGACCTGCTGGTTGCTAGAAAAATGTCATTGCTGAAGATTTCTTGGAACAGGCGGTTGCGAGTGGGATAGTTGAAAGAATGCCTCCAATCTTAAGTTGCTAAGTGTCGGGGTTATTAGCAAAGTGTACTTTGGAATCCCCCACATGCTCACTCCAAGAAGAGAAAAGTGCACAACTAAGAACAGAAGTCCTATTAGGCATCACCAAACCAGTTTCTACTGCTCACTTTTTAACTTTTATTTATTTATTTTTTATGGTGCTGGGGATTGAACCCAGGACCTTGTGCATGCTAGGCAAGTGTTAGAATGCTGAACCATATATCCAGCCTCCTGTCCTTTAAAACAAAAACTCCAACTTTAATATTGGAAATTTTAGCTTGATTTTTAAGATTATCATTTATTGATTATTTTTACAAATTATTATTCCATCGTTTTTCTGAAAAGCCAGTTATAAATTTTAATTTTTATACTTTGATAAATTTCTTTGTATAATAGGCACAGTGGTACAGTCTTCTTCTAAGGAAGGGGTGAGGACTCATGAAATAGTCTGAGGCATTTTGAGTAACTAGGAACAGATGATGATCTAAAATTTAAAATCCAATCTTCCCAGGGGCTGGGGTTGTGGCTCAGTGGTAGAGCATTTGCCTATCATGTGTGAGGCACTGAGTTCGATCCTCAGCACCACATACAAATAAATGAATAAAGGTCTATCAACATCTTTAAAAAAAAAATTAAAAGAAAATCCAATCTTCCCTTTACCCAACTTCCAATTACCTAGTTTTCCAAAATTTCTAGTCTTTATTTAAACAGTGTGACCCTATGAAAACAAAGTGGAAGGTTAAGTAACTCTCAGTAGTAGTAGGGAGATTAAGTGCTTTGGTAAAGAGTGGCTCAGGACAAGTTTTACTGTTGCCATTTGCATATCAATCTTAAACCGTACTTTTGAGAACTGAGGTGAAGTACAAACTACCTTCTGGAAGCAGATCCTTCAGACAGTTCCTACTATATTAGGATGCAATTTAAGATGTGATAAAGTTTAATTTGGAATTATAACATTTTGTTTCTGGGGAGGTCTCCACAAATCATATCTTTTTAGATTCTTATTTTACAAATAGTAAACTAAGGCTTTGAAAATATAAATCACTTGTCTAGAATAGTAGAGTTAGTGAATATTTGACTCATCTTTCAACTTAGAAGAGGCCGATCATTTTGGGGTTTGAGTAGAATATACAAAAACCCAGTAGTGAGTGAAGGCTAGACTGTATAAAGAAAACAGATTGTTTTCATCTAAGATAAGTGTTTTCATCTAAGGATCATGCCTTTCAGTGTTTTTGAACTGAAGTGTTGAGTTTACTGTGATCTAGTCATCTTTTATTACCTGATTTCATTTGCCCTCCATAGTACTCCTGGCAGGAGTTAAGGGTACAAAAGAGATGGTACTGTAGTTTATAATAGTGAGCTAAAGGTTTTGGTTCTGGTCTCCTTACCTCCTTGTTGCCATCAAGATTGCCCTCAAAGGAGAGCTAGGAGGACAGACTGCCCTTACTGTGGGCTGATCAAGAGAGAGCCAGTGAGCTTAGCCAGGCTCAGTGAAAAAAATGAAAATGGAATAGATAATTTTATTGACTATTCCTATTCTAGTTATTCTTTGGAATACACATGAGAATAAGGTACGTGAAGCAAGGGCCAATAGATTTGCCTGCAGATAGTTTGAATAAAAAGGTTCCATCCAGAATCCATGATTTTCTTGATTTCAGTTTTTCCAAGTAGACCTGCAGCCCACTGTGTTTTTATGTATTAATTTTCTTAAATATTATATTGTTTTATGCTTACTTATTATATTTTCCTTCTGTTCTCTAGAAACTCAAAATGGATAGCAATTAAATAAATATAAAAATAACTAAATATATAAATATAATCAGTAACATTGAGTTGTCTGAAAAGTCCAGTGGGTAAATGAAAACATAGACTAATTTGAACCTACAACAAAAATTAAGTTTTCATTCATTGATTCCTATTTTTCTCATATTAATAACTTATTTGACTTAATGAATGGGTCTTTAGGTATCAATGTAGCATGGAATATATGTAATGATTATTTTAATTGATTAAATGAGGTTAAATTCAGTACAATTTGAGGCCATCAAATACCTTTTGTAATTAATTCATTACATGTTTTCTTATTCCTCACATATAAAATAATATTGATCCCTGAACTTTCTAAGGTTTATGGCTGTTATATAGATTAAAATTTAAAAATACACTTAAGAATATTTACAGCTGCATGTTGCAGGTTTTATTTTAGCCCTTGCAAATAATTTAAATATTTCCAGATTGTTTTTATTAGATATTGAGAATTAAGAGCAAAGAAGTTACTTTCGATTGCTATTTACTGTCATGACCTGTTGTAATAAGCTAATGTATAAGTTTGCTTGGGTATTGTGGAATCCCTACATAAGTACCTTAATCAAATAGAAGTTCATTTCTCTTGTTGGTGTTTGAATGGGTAGTTCCAGGAGTGACGAGTTTAGCTTTGCTCTACCATGGAACCAGGTCCTTGCAGCTTGTTGCTTTGCCATCTCTGTGATTTTTCTTCTCCTCTCAGTGATCTGACAGAGCTTGCAATTGAAAGAAGGAGCACATATAATCCGTTTAAAGATTTGTTCTGGACACTGAGGGCATCGGTTCTCTCCTTATGTCCCATTGGCCTTACATATACTTGTACTGAGCTGAAAGAGAAGTTGCGGAGTACAGTAGTTATTGCAGGAGGCATGTTCCCAGCTAAATAGTGGGTGGGTCTTAAGTGCAGGGAAGGGTCTTTATTGGGGGAAAAATACCAGCCTCTCCCATCCTGTTTTTTCATTTAATCTCATGTGTGGGCTTGAATTGTGTTAAATGTGTGTTTTTTTTTTTACATTTGAAAAAAAAAATAATTGCATACTTCATACAAACCTTCCATGTATTTTCAGGTCTTATACTGCCAGACTGTAATGACCTTCACTGTTTCTTGCCTTCCCTATCTTCAAGGCCCAATTCAGATGTGAAGTCTACCTTCTCGGTGTAGAATTCTTTTAACTCCTTTAACTTCAGTTCATCATCTTATCCTTGCTATTCCATTATAACATGATGTGTATGTTCCTTTGCTGTAGTATCTAATAAACTCTCTCAAATTTTCTCTTTTTTGTAATAGGACTGCAATTTCCTTAATGGTGAAGTTCATGTCTCATTGATCCTTTTCTTCCCTATGGTGCCCTTCACATAATAGGCTCATGATGTTTTCTGATTGAGTGAATAGAAATTTGAATTCCAGATTTATTTCTGCTTCTAACATAATGTGTTATCCTGGATAAGTCAGTTAGTCTGTCTCATTTCTTTCTCGTCTTTCAAGTAAAATAGGAGAAATTTAATTTTATTTGCCTTATAAGGCTATAATAAAGATAAAATAATTTGGAAAATTTTGGAAAATATGCTGCCAATTGTAAGATACTTGGTTTATGAGATTTTGTTGTTGGCCACTTTGTTAGCTTTTTGGAGGCAGTTAATCAAGATGGGATGAAGTCCAGTTTATATTATTCTAAGATATTTACAGTAGTATTTTGGCACACTGGTGCCAAATGTTTCACATTTCAGTGAGAAATGTATAATGTCATCTACCAGTTAAGTTCTATCTAAAATTTTATCAGAGGTTGGAAAAGGGATTCTAGTTAGTTTCATAATTCAGACTCCATGACAAGATTTGAAATTACCATTAGTTGGTGGAGCAAAGCCTAGTCGTTCTTAGTATGAAACATGCCAGGGGCAAATGTTGGGAGTGTGGGATCAGGACTTTTCCTGGGATACAGATACCAGGAAATAAATTATTTTTTTGTTAAATAAGATGCTTTTCTAGGTCTTTTTTAAAAATTAATTAATTAATTAATATATTTTTGGTATGGGGGATTCAACTCGGAGCCGCTCAACCACGGAGCCACATCTCCAGTCCTTTTCGTATTTTATTTAGAGACAAGGTCTCACGGAGTTGCCTAGAGCCCTGCTAAGTTGCTGAAACTGGCTTTTAATTTGCCATCCTCCTGCCTTAACCTCCTGAGCCACTATTATAGGCGTGGGCCTGGGTGCCTGGATTCTAGTTCTTATTTGCAATTCAGAGAGTGTATTTTCTTAGGTAGCTACCACTGTTTAGGTACCTCAGCCTTCTGAATGAACAATCTTGGTAGAATTTCCTCTGTTCTCCCACTTTCTAAACTCATGTATGTTAACATACAATATCCTCACTATATACTCCTGCTAATTATCTAATTGGCATGTTTTTATTTTGGGGTGTGGGTGGAGAGAGAAAAGTTGTGTCTTAATGTCCTGTGATTTTTACATATTACCTAAATTTGGTTTGAAGTTCAATTATGAAATTTGAAATACACAAAATGAAATTTTGGAGAGTAGACTTCAGTGAACAATCCCACTTTGCTCTTTCTTATGAGCTGTAAATTTATATATGTTAGAAATAATTAATTTATTGGAACATATGTGTCATTATTTGTGAACTTCAGTCACTGAGATTCTCAGTTTATATATTTGAATGTTCATAGGAGTTTTCTGTTATACTGAAATAGTTTGCTGCCTGTTAAACTAAATGTAGCATAATGTACATTTTAGTTGTGAGTATTGAACTGATTTCCAAGATTCTTGTAAATTGCATAGACCCTAATGACTTAGCTTCTGTGGGTTATTACTGTCACTGTCACTTGAATGCCTGTTTATTATCGTTTAAGAAACAGATTGTCACTTTCCTGAGGAAACTTTCCCCGTAGCATCCAGGCAGAAATAAGTTTTCTTCCTTTGTATTCCATAGGAAGTTTTTACTGTACCATTATCTTGTTTTGTTTACATCTCTCTCTTCCAACTGATTTATGAATTCCTCAATGGTGAACCGCATACCTTATGTTTGCACATCCTGTACATTTCCTAGTTCATAGTAGGCATCAGAGCAAATGTTTATTAACAAACCTTCATTACTTACAGATAACCTTTAGCCAATATCTGCATAAGTGATGATTTGAAAGGCTGATAAACTTACTGTGCTTTGGTCAGAACATCAGGTAATGGTGCAGGGTTCAATTTGAGGATCTAAAGTTTAGGAGGAAAAACACTATATTGCTAAGCACCAAGCAGGCTGTGAGCTTAAACTAAGCAACCAAGTAGCTGTTCTTTCATTTTTGTATCCCTATAAATTCTTAATATTTTCTGAGTCTTACCTAGGTGAGTGATCCTTAATGAGGGACATGTCAGTTTTATGAGATGTAGTGAGGTAGTGAGAACTGTGCAGAAAAACATAATGAGTATTACATTTGATAAAAATCTCAGGTTCAAATCTGTCTAAAAGAATTCTGGATATTTGAGGTCCACAGAAGTAATGGAGTTGGGAGTGAATATGCATACCAAGTGGATGGGGGAGGCAGTCTAGCAGATGGACATTTCCAAGCTCTTTTAATATAAACTCAATGTAACTGACAAGGATGGAGTGGGTCTGGCCAGTAGAGCAAGTGAAATGGAGATGAGAAGGCAGAATTCTACTAACTTTTAAATGGAATTACATGCGACAAGCGTTTTCGTAGATAGCTGTTTTCTTGATACAAAATAATTTAGGGTAAGTACATAGAAAATAATTTTGCAGTGACGTAACTCATTTTAAACACATTCTGGAAATAGAAACTTGGTAAAATTTTGTGATTGAAATTTGTGGTAAAATTTTGGGATTGAAAGTTGTAGTTGCGTGTATTTTCTTTTAGGGGAAGGGGTAACCTAAAAGGAATAGTCTTCAATATTTTAACAAAGCGTCCAAGACAATAAAAATGGTGACTCTTTGGTTAAACTTTGCATACCCTATGCAGACTTTTTTTTCTAAAAAGTCTGTTTATTAAGGAGAGAAGGAAAATTGATTTTTTTAAAAAGTTGGTTTGAATTCTTTTTTTTTTTTTTTTTTTTAAAGGTATAATAGATCTTGGGGCTTGATTGATCACTTTCTATTTTTCTTCCCATTTGAAGTTTTGTTCATTCTAAGGTTCCTAGCCCTGTCTTCATGATGAGCAAGCGCAGTTGATTTAGAGCTCTTTGATCTGCACAATCTGATAATGTAATTAAGGTGGTGGTAGTTAGAATTATGAAAGCAGTATCTACCCAGTGGGATTCAGGAGTCAAGGCACAATTGGTAATACCAAATAGAGCTTCAGGAATTAATCTGGCACTATATTCTGTCCTCTGAAAATGCCAAGGCTTTTTAAACAATCAGAATAGTTTGATCCTATCCACCAAGTTTAGAAAATTAGCCTTGGAAACCAATATTGTGTTTTCTCTCTTCTCTTCAGGACAAAAAGTATGTTCCATTTGGGATCGCCTCAACTACCTTACCAGGCAGCACCAGGTCTTCATGTGCTTTAAGTTTACATTCTACTGTGGAAAGGATCTTTCCTTGAATGGTCATATTTTCACCTTGCAAAGGTGATGCATAGAGGATGGAATTAGTAGCTGTAAATAAATATGACAAAGTAGAAGAGTGGTTTGTGGGAGTTTTACTATATATATACACATATATAATATTTTCCAGTCTGGTTTCAGACCCCGGCATGGCTTGGAGACAGCGTTGGTGTGTATGAAGGATCTTCCTCGAATGAAGGATTTGGGACAACTTTCCATGATGATTATATTAGAGCCTCAGCTGCTTTCGTGTTGGTCATGAGGTGATGCTGAACCGAATGCTTGAACTAGCAGGAGTGGCTGGGATTACATTGGAGTGGTTCCGTTCATTCCTTCCGGGTAGGTACCAGCTAGTGATGTGGGTGAAATGGACATTGAGGGTCTTCCCATATGGAACCCCATAGTGGTCACTCATTCCCAGTTCATGTTTAGTGGACATGAGAGGACAACTGGACACCCAAAGGCCAGGCAGTGCGATCTGAATGACTGGGTAGAAGGTTATGAGAGTGATTCCCAGAATGATGTCGCTCACATATGCTTTTTCCGTTTTGTCAGTGTGGCGGAGCAGTCTGGAATGGAAACTGAGAAAGGGTAACTTGTAGGAAAGTGAAAATATGTGAGGCTCTGGTGTGCTTTCTAATTTCTCTGTCAGAATTATAGTTTGTGTAAACTGTGGTCATACTTTAAGCACAAATTTATCTCATCATAAAAACCCCATTACAATTTGAGTAATATTTTATTTTTCTTTCTGGCATATATCCAGAAATCTTCCCTATGAACATCGACTGCATCTCCATAATCTTTCTTACTGAAGTTGTAGTCTACTTGTTTACCCTTTTGCTTGGGGCTCTTTGAAGCAAAGTAGCCTGATGACATTAATCAATATTCTTGAGGCTGATGGCTGATTTTTTTTTTTCCCCAGCGAGTGTTTTGTTTTTTCTTCATTGCAAGCATTTCATTATTCTGACTCTGTTTTACTGAGAGTCAAATTGGGCTGTACTTTTAAGAAATTCTGCAACATAATTTTCCTTAAACTTCTCAGGCATTTTAAGTTTTTACAAGCAATATGCTATAGTTTCTTCAATTTTGGACATGTTCCTTAGAAATTTGGTACCTCTTTTGGGTGTTTTTTTTTTTTTTTTTAAATATATATATATATTATGGTTTCAGTTATTTTCCTTTGGAATAATGAAAATCTTTTTGAGTGCTGAACATAGAAGAATTTTATTAGACCTGAGAATGGAATACAGGTAAAGAACTGAAAAGAAGAAAAACAGATATATGTGTCTGTAAATATCATTAGAATTGTCTGTTGAATGTCATTTTGGCAAAAGGGCAGGAAACTAACATTTATGCAGTAAGTGATCAGTGTCAGGCACTGAGCCAAGCATTTTCTATTTTTTAGTTCATTTAATCCTCAAAGTAACATTGAAGAAGTGGATGGTGTTTCTTCATTTTACATATGAGGAAATTGATGCTGATAGAAGTTGGGTATGTTGCCTAACTTCACAGTTAGAAGTGGAAGACCTGGTATTTGAGTCTGGGTTGGCTGATTCTGAACTCAATCTTTTTGTCACATTGGGCTGTAAGCCAATGTTAGACTTGAAGTGGAGTCCCTAGAGAAAAGAACAAAAAGACAAAAAAAGAAAAACATGCCTATTAGGAGGCATGAACAAACCAAGGAGGAAATGGGAGACGCAGGAATGTACTAGCTTAATGTTTGTTTTGAAAACTCCCAGAGTTTTTCTTAAAACCCATTTTGACAAGCCAAGTGACAAAAAGGAATAATTTTTAGGTTCAGCAAATGTTTTACCATTTAAGAGATGAATAGGTTTAGAGTTTGGATTTTATATCTTTGTTCTGACATTTGTTCACTATTTGTGCCGAAAATGAAGTAAAGATATCCCTATATTGGATCCTAGGAAACTACTTTTAAAGATCAGTGCATGAAGTACTCAGATGGCAATTATTTGAGGAAAGGCAACATCTGAAGGCAAATACAAGGTGTTTACTGTGAATAAAGGCTTTTTAAAAAATCTGCAGAATTTTTCTGTGTGAAATCTCTGCTTACACTGTTCTTACATAGGAACGCGGTAGATGTGGCAGAAGGTGTGTTGAATTTTTGGGTTTTGCTAAAGAGTAATACGTATAGTGTATTTTAGTAAATGGTTGTCTTTATCTTTGAAGTTTGGATTCATATTGGTAGTTTTTCTTTTTATATTGATGGGTAGCTATCTCTCACCATCGCAATGGATTTATTTCAGGCACAGCCAGAATGTTGTGTCTATGCTTATAAACTGGCATCTGGAAATAGGAAGGTACTATGTAATAAAGTTGTTATTGTTATTCTAGCATAGTATGTTGTTATTAATTACTTTATTGGGACCTTAGAAAACAAACCTCTTGCCATAAAGAGAGGTAAAGCTCTTTGATGGTAGTGGTGTTGAGTGTCATTGCTATCTTAGCAACTCATAAAGTAGCATTCATAGTTGAATTCAGTGCCTTAGGATTTCCTGGTTTGGCTCAAATGAAATATTGATTTCATGGAATTGGGTGGCAGGTACATCAAGGAAATATTTCCTGAAAGCTGTAAGAAAGTGGCAGTATAAAACTTCAGGAATATGAATTCAAGATAAATGATTGGATTGGAGTTGTGTTTACTTCAATAAGGTGTTTGACACATTGCTTGAAACCATGATAGTCCGAGTTGTGTTTTTAAATAGATTAAGAAATGAAGACAGAAAAATGTTTCTCTTATTGTTAAGTAAACATAAATAGTTTTCTGTAATTTTAACAATTCTTTAATCAGTTGCCATTTGGTTAGTTGGTTAAATAGGGCCATGGGTTTAAAGTAGTTTTTTCCTGAATTATTACTTTAGCTTTCCAGTTCTCTTCCTTGCCACCCCAATTTTGTTTACATATTATTCTCCCTCTTCCTGACTGCAGTTGTTCTCTGGAGATTATCTGTGTGCCTGGTTGGAACATTGATATTACTGTCAAATAATGTATAGGAAATCTTGTTTTATCTAAACATGCATTTCTCCTCATGGGTCATCAAAATGTATATATTTCCTGAGGAAGATATTTATCACTATAAAACACAAGTAATACCTACATTACCTATTAGTAGCATTACTTTTGGAATTTATTAATATGTATGTATATGTAATTTTATAGATTCAAAACTGATAGCCCAAAACATTATTTATTTTAAACATTTGCATTGATTGTGTCCATCCTGAACCTTATTTTACTTTTTTTTCTGTATGGAAGAGTATTACTGTGGGTTACAGCAAACAGAAGCATTTCTGCAATCCCTGCTTCCCATTTATCTCTCTCATGAATCCTATTTCCCGTAGGGTGAAAATACAGCAAGAACTAGGTGTGTTTTGCATTTCTTTTAGACCTACTGCTGATTCTTAAGATATATTTTTAAGTGTTGCATTGCTAAGTTTGGGAAAAGGAAGGATGTTTCTTCAAATCATTGGTCTTTGTATTTATACTTCTTTCCAAATCACACTATTTCCATAAGAAGTGTTATCTTGCAGTTAGGCCTTTAGTAAAATGAACTTTGTTTTTGCATTATAATTCTATCAAAAATTTACAGATACTCCTCATATCATCCTAAATAACTATGGTGTTTGAATTTTACAAAACACATTTTATAACAGAGTTACTTTTTTTCCCCTAAAAGGTTATCTTTATTAAATATTTTTATGTTAACACTTCTAATCAAGTAGAAGGCATTATGAACAAAGAAAGAATTTAAGTGGACAAAGAGAAGGGAGAGAGGAGAGAAGAAAGCTAAATCAAATTGGCATTTGTCTTGTGTTTTGAATGCCAGTCTTAGCAGTAGTGGTCCGTGTAGTTATTTTTAGACATTTCCTTTATCAAACATTTAAAGGTAAAATTTTCCCATACCCAGCAAAATTCTGAGCTGAATTCTTTTGACATTCTGCTGATCAAGGAATTTCAGAGAAGTAGTGCCAGAGTCTTTTGCAGAGAAGGAGTGGGAGGATGAATTTGAACTGAAGTAATGGACAAGGGAACTATATACCTTTTCTTTCTGAATCATAGAAAGCCATTACAAATGATAAATTTTTATTGAACATGTAATGTGGTAGTTGTGTTTTATGTTGAAGAAGATACAAGCCTGATAGAATATTCAAATATGAAACATTCATACCATTGGGAAAAAATTAGAAAAAAATCAAATCTAACATTTAAATTCATCACTGATAGAGAAATAGCTCTTCACGGAAGCTATAAAACAAAGCATGAGGAAAAAGGTGAATGTAATTGGCTTGTAATATGCCTGCATATAAAAATGACAATAAACCCATGAAGAACATATTTTAGTGCACATGTTAGAAGGGTTATATAAAGAAATTATTAAAACAATAAGAAAAAATAATGACTGTAGAGCATCACGGTGAAAAGACATGAACAGAGGACCTCCAGTGGATAAGATTAATGAGTAGTAAACAAATAGGTGGATAAGCATCAGGTCTTACTAACAGTCATAAAAATGCAAGTTAAAGCATTCTTGGAGATTATGTTTTTGGTGTACAATAATAAATTAACCAGCCCACGCCTTTGCCCTGATTCTAAATGGTGCTTTTCTTGCTAATAGAGTTTAAACCCACACAACTCATTGAAAAGTCAGTTGACATAATTCACCAAAGGTCATTAAATGACGTCTTATCTCATGAATTAATAATGGCACTTCTGCAAACCTATCTTAAGAAAATATTCTTGATTCTCAGAAAAAGATATTATATGCCACTATGAGGCTCAAATCAATGCTATTTCAATTGTAAATAAAGAACATAATATATTCACTGGTGATATCAGTGGTTATCAAATTTGGGTGTACATTGGAATCCTTTGGAAAGGTTTAAGAAAATGCTAATGTCCAGACTCACCTAGAGATTTTTATTTAATAGATAGGTAATGGGTCCTGAAATTCACATTTTTGAAGAGTTCACCTAAAATTCCAATATGCAGCCAGATTGAAGACCCCTGACTTGGAACAAGTTGATAGAAAATGTTCAACCATATATGATATGATGTTAATGGTGGTTTTGTGGTAGTATGAAAGAACATATCATGAGTTGCAATATGCAATATTTAGGTAAATTATAACTTTAAAATAGGGGAAAAAAATAAAAACAGTTTAGAAGAAAATTCACAAAATGCCAAAAGTATTTTAAGGAGTTGTGATATTGAGTGATTTTTCTCATCTTTCTTTTTTTTTTTTTTTCAATTGGCAGATGTTTTGTAATATTCTTGTATTACTTTGAAAAAGAAGACTATGTTAAAGGAAGGATTCCTGCTGGCAAGATACTCTAGATAACATCCTATTTATAAGTTGTTTCTCCTTGTGAATTCAGAGATCTTTTCTGGCTTATAAAATAATCATATGCTCATGTTAGAATAGATCTTACAATATTACAATGAAATCTTTATAGGATTTTTCCATTCTTTGATCTCATAAATATTTGATCTCTGATATAATTTTCAGAAGTTGGAATATAATAAACTCAGATGAGTAATTTTTCTTTTCTTTCATTACTCTACAGGTGTGCCTATCAGTTGTCACCATTCTAAATGCCATCTAGGAAATGGTAGTTCCCAAAGTTTTATCTCTAACCCCAATATTGACTCTGTGATGTGTGTGTCTATCTGAATTTTGGATGCATACCTTTGAGTTAGAAAGTCCAGAACTAAATCACCATATTGTTTTCAGGTCATTCTCCTTATTGCCCATCTTAATTATACCACTATTCACTTCTAGTGTCTGAAGCAATCCTGACTTTTTTCTTCCCCTTTATTTCATACATCTGATCATTGTCTACCCTACTGATTCTCCCCCATGTATTTCCTGATTTTTTTCCACATCTTTGTCCTAACACATTTTTATACTAACATCATTGTCTGTTGAAGCTTTCCATCTTTCCTGCAGCCCAGTCTTACAGGTTCCTAATTGGTCTGTTTTTAATTGTGACTCAGTTTAATTCTGTTCTGGTGCTGGCTGACGGACAAGAGCATTTTCTGTGTTGAAATCCTCTGGGGCTCACCATCACCTTCTGCGTGAAGTATAAGCTGCTTGCTCTGGCATTCAGACTGAGTTACTAAACGTCATGCACTATGATGGAATGCATGCCTTCCATCTGGAATCTGATCCCTACCTTAGTCTCTCTCATATTCCGCTCTGGAAATGCCAACTAGTCATGTTGCTGCACTGGACATTCTGTCCTTTCCATTTATGCTCCTTCATGCTGCTCCCTCTACTTGGAATGATCTCTTCACTCCTATCTTTGATTGGCTTATCAGAAATTCAAAGATTAATACTGTCCTTCATTAACTAGGTACTCTCATTGGATGGTAGCCATCAACTTTTTTTTTTTTTTTTTTTTTTGTAGTTGTAGATAGATGGTATGCTTTTATTTTCTTTGCTTATTTTTGTGTGTGGTGCTAAGGATTGAACCCAGTGCCTCACACGTGCTTGGCAAGTGCTTTGTCACTGGGCCCCAGCCCCAGCCCCAGCCCCAGCCCCAGCCCCTGACCGCCATCAACGTTTTTAAAGCACTCTTCAAATTAGAGAGAGAGAGAGGTATGAACAGGTCTCTTTATTGCTGCCCTATTTAAAAGGGCAAAATTATATGCAAACTAATTATTCTATAATAAGGAAATACTTAAGCCATGATGCAGTATATGTATTCTATAGACTCTTGAGAGCTTTATGAATATTAAAGGAATTCAAAATTCTATAGACTGTTAAGAACAAAAAAATGTTCTGTGGGGAAATCTTCCAATCATGTTAAGTACAAAAACATACCTACTTTTATGCTCTTGTTTAGAAAAACAAAACCTTTAAACCATTTGAATATATGCATATATGAATGTAAATGCAGAAAGAGCTAAAAGAAAATATGGTAGATTTTTCAGTTGTTATTCTGAAACAGTGGGTAGGATTGAGGAGAGGTGAATGGGACTTTTAATTTTAATCAGCTATAATGATTTGCCTTTATACTTTCTGTGTACATAAATATTAATTTGCTTGCATAAAAATTAACCATTAACAAAAATTGAATCAAGAAGAAAATCTGATAGAATTAGAAAGAGACTGAATTGTTGGTAAAAGAACAGTAACAACAATCAATTATATTTTTTTATTTTGAAAATACTGCAGAGTGCCCATATACCAGCAGAAATTAGCAGTTCTGGACATGTTGCCATAATTGTTTCAGGTTTTTTTTTTTTTTTTTTTTTTTTTTAATAAAGTAACAGAAAAAGCTGAAATTCCTTTGATTTCCTTTTCTTTCTCCTCAGGCAGCAACTGTTATAGATTTACTATGTATTACTGAAGTTTGGAACTTTACATTTTACTTTGATTATCTGGGTAAAAAGTTTGTCTATATCTATATCCACTGAACTTTTAGGGTATTTATAACTCCTGCCCAACCACCATAATAAGTAACATCTCTTTGTAAAAGTGTGAGTTTCTCTAGAGTTATACCAAAAAGTGGAATTACTGATCTGTAGAGCATGTATGCTTGTTTTCACTAGATATTGCCAAATGTCTTTCCAAATTGTTTATATCAGTTTATGTTCTCACTAGAGTATTTCATAATTCCCATGTCTGGACATCCTTAGCCAATACTTGGAATCCTCAAGGTTTAAATTTTGTTCTTCTCTGCAAATTGTGAAATGTTAGCTTCTCAACGAGCCTTGAATGTTTTCTAGTCATGCCATGTTTAAGGCCAGCAGGGTCTTATGAGAGGAACAGGAAGAATCATTAATAAAGTCAGAGTCCTCCAGCAGCTATTGCTACGAGCAGTGCAGTGTTAGACTGGCCAGAGCTAAGTGCTACAATAGCAGCACAGGCTGTGCTGCCTGCAGAGGTGCAGAGAGGATCCTTAGAGGCCGGAGAGGTAATTAGCAGTTTATATGAGCAAAGGGCAGTGAGAATGAGGGAAGCATGTAGACAGGCAGCCCAAGTGGAATGAGCTTTGGAAAGCTAATAGTCAAACCACTAGCTGCCTTTAAAACCTTAGCCAGAAAGAGATTAACAGAGCCTTAAAACATACCTGTTTTAAACTCATCATTTTACAGATGAGGAAATTGAAGCACATAAAAATAAGGTCAACTTATATAAGTCACTTAGGCTATTAGCCAGGTGTTGAAAATAAAATTAGCTGGGGATTTATTGGCTTATTTAACTTCAACATCTAATGGGTTGATCTTCAACATGACTACATAATGCAGTAGATCTGGTGGGATCATTTTCCACCCTCTTCCTTTGTTTTACTCTGCTTTCCTCTGGGTAGCCTTACTCTCAGCAGGCTGTATCCTTGTAGAGGCAGAGAAATACACCAGCTAATATTTATGTCTTTACAGCTGATGTTCCTACTGAAAATAACTTACACTCTTTCCCTTTGTTTATTAATTTTCAAAAAAATAAATAAAACTCAAATTCCCATCCATGGACCTATCACTATGACCAGGGATATAGTGTAATTTGACCAGTCTTCTTGGTGGGAAAATAGGACCATTTCATTGATTGCTGTACTGAAATCACATTAATAAGGAAGGAAGAATTTCCACAAGGAAGAACTGCAGGGCATGCCAATGTAAGATGACCTCTTCAGATGGGTATGTGGAGGGTTTCCAGACATGATGGGAGCCATTATGATATGCATCATAGGCGTTCGATGTCTATGCATCCATGGTTGCAACAGCTGTATAGCAGTAATTAGACTTACCACAGTGAACACCTTTTGAGTACATTGGAATGACTTGTCAAGTAATACAGAGATAAATATGTGTCTGTCCCCTATGGAGTTTCCAGACGTTTTAGAAGTAGGAAGAGCAGCAAAGTTAGAGGTATAAGCAGTTTTTGAAGACAAAAAAACATGAGAAAGATGCCCAGTATTGAGATTTTCCAGAGGAACGGGGATATCTTTGGTTACAAAGGGCTTCACTATACAGGCAGTAGTTAAAATCTTTAAAAAAATTGTACTGGAGTGGCAAAATGAAGCCTAGTCCCGAGCTAAAGCAGAGATGGAAAACCCCAGAGTCAGGGTTACTGAGTTGGATGGGACTGGGAGATTGTCTGAGGTTGGAGCAAATGAAGTAAAGGGGGGCCAAGTGTGTTGTACAGGACTCCACTGTTGGCGTGGCTAGTTGGTACTTAACTTTGGTGGGCAAAAAACCACAAATTAAAAAACAAAGCCAGTGAATGGTGTAGCCTATAAAAAGCAGACTGAGCAGTGTTTTTTTTGTTTGTTTGTTTGTTTTTAAATAGGAAAATTGGCACTAGTGTATTGGATGAAATGGAGCAGGGAGATATTGAAGGCAGAGAAAACAATTGGAGGCTGTAGAATTATCCTCTTGTGAGTGAGGCAAAGATTGAGGATGTGAGAAAGTAAAAAAAAAAAAAAAAGTAAATTTAAGATAAACTTTGTAAAGGCAGAATAGTCGGAATAGTCTAAGAAATATTTGTCTCAAGGGGGGATGGGTGGGAGGAGGAGGAGGATGAGGAGGATGAGGAGGATGAATAGCATGATTTTCCTGTTCACTGTATCATCTATTGGGTAATTTAATTTTGAAAATCCACAGTCTTCTCAATTATATATGAATACTGTGTATAATTTTTCAATGCTATTTAAAATTCTTATTTTTCAATTTTATAAATTTACACGGGAAAAAATCACATTGCATTATGTTTTCATGGAAAAATACATATATTGTATCCTTTTAAAATAATCTTTTTAAGATCTCATAGAATGAAGCATGCTGGGAATGATGACTACTAGGTACTTTCCCGCTAATGATCTTAACCATATAAATATAGTATAGCATTTTTTCCATGTGTTTTGTTTTCTTTTTTTTTTTTTTGGCATATAATTGGAGACATTGCTAAATATTGTGCTGTGGAGAATTCTTTTATTATGTGGGTAGGAAATAAGGAGTTAATCAGGATTTTTCAGAGATTTTAATATATATTGCTAATATATTTGGTAAATTTGTCAGGGGAAAATACAGCATATTTTGTGTTCCAAATACATTCGTCAGTTTTTGGAGCATCACTTGGGACTAATATGCCACAGAACAGATTTTGGAAATGGAGTAGTGGTATTAACTCTTGCTAAAGAGATGGAAGGTGATGCATAAGGACTAGTAAAGTGTAGAAATTTTCATTTTGATTGGACAGTATTTCTTTGGGCTTGCATGGCTGGGGAAAAAGTATATAGTCCCAGAGAATCACCAGTGGACATGGATTGACTGTTGCTGCATTTGGAATTTATGATATGAGAAATTCACACATGATCACATCTCAGTCACTTCCTTAGAATAAACTAAGGGCAACATTTCAATTCTAAATGGTTCACCCCACATTTGCAAGGTGCCTCAAGGCTGCCTTTCTCCCGAATCCTAGTTCTTTTATATATATTCAGAAAATTCACTTCAGTTCTGCCTACATGCAAAACACTGTCAGAGTGTAAATTTATTTCAAGATTAACTTGACATATATAGTGTTCGAATAAATGTTTGTTCAATGAATGGGTTGTTTTTCTTTAATGATCCAATTCCAGAAAGGCATCTCAATTATAGGTCTGTATTCTCTGTCATTTTTTCTCAAAGTTCATTCTTCCTTAGTTTCTAGGGATAGCATTACCCAAGGAAGAAAATGGACAAAATCTTCTATTGCCTAGGTCTTTATTTATAATATTTAAAATCTGCACTGTGGAATTCAGTGCCATATACAGTGTTGACTTCAGATGGAGTCAACCACCTTACTGTTCAAGCAACATCTGGCTTTTCTTGGTGTGTTTCCTTCAAGTGCTAAATATTATTCTTTTTGTTGTCACGGTAGATGAAGTAGAGCGGGCAATTTTGTGGAGACAGAATATAGGATAGTGTAAAACTTTGGAATCAGATTCAATTTTGGATTTTACTTTATCACTTAGTTGTTATTACATCAATAAGAGTCTTAATATTTGAGCCTCAGCCACATCTGTAAAACTGGGAATCATGCTTACATCTTATGTAGCTGTCAGGAATATAAGGAATAAGGAACAGTTATGAAAGCCCAGTCACATTATAGATGTTCTTAATAGTCAGTAATATAATAATCATTTGTTGCTATCGTTTTCCCTCTACTCTGATTGCAAGTTATCTTTTATTTTTAATATTATTCATGTGTGAAGGAATGCAATCTAGGAGTATTTCACCAGCCCATGTCTTCACCTTTTTTTTTTTTTTTTTTTTTTTTTTTTTTGTGGTGCTGGGGATTGAAACCAGGGCCTTGAGCATGCAAGGCAAGCCCTCTACCAGTTGAGCTGTATCACCAGCTCTTTACTTATTTTTGATCATGAGATGAAAATGAAATTAGAAGTTAATTGACATTTTACCTGAACCAATTCTTTAAACAAGGAATAAAATGCTAATTTTCCATTTTCCATTCTTTGAACCTACAGAGGGTGGTTATATTGAGTAGTAGTGGTAGCTTTTGAACACTTAGAACATGCCGAACATCCTTCTAAGTGTTTTCCATTTTTTGACTTAGTCTTTAGAATAGTCTTCCATGATGTAGTGACTTAAGTATTCACATTTTGTAGTTAAGGAAAGTGAGAACTTCCTAGGCTGAGTTCATTGTGACACATCTTATGAATGGTCTGCCTCAGATGAACTCAGGCTGTTAGCCTCCCAGGCCACAGTCTTATTTATTCTGTGAACTTCCATAGTAAGCAGGCTAACACGGCATGTCAGGACACGCATGTTTGTAGAAGAGTTGCCAATATCTAACCACACATGTGGTATACAGCCTATTGGATGTCTCTAGTCAAAGATGATGTCTGTCCTCCTGTTTTAGTGGGAAATCTTAGAAAATTATAAAATAGATTGTATGCTTTATTTACACTTACAGGGATATTTCTTAATGTCCTTATAGGACCTATTTTAAAATAATACTAATTAAACTCTTGTCTTTCCATTAAAGTTTTGAAGTGTTTGTTTCCTAATTATCATTAATTTAGTAACTGTATGAATTATCATTATGTTTAGTAGTAGCGTGATAGTCTATAGAAATGGAAAAAAGGTCTAAGTTTAAATATCTATTTATAGTTTAAGAACATCTTTTTATATATTCAAGTCAATCAGATGTACGTTAAGGTTGAAGTCTGAAATTCTCATTTAGGAACTAACTTGCACAATATATGGTATTTGACAATCATTTCTTGCTTTAATATCATCATCTGATAAAAAGGGTACTAGGATTACATTTCTACCTGTACCTTACAGAAATGTCAAATACTGAAAAATCACATAAATATGTTTACCTAGAAATTTACTCAATATCTTTCTTTTAAATTGAACCCATCTCTTATTTGAGTTTCTGGGTTATTCCTATGTTTTTCTAACCTCTAATCTTTCTTATTCCTCATTTGTTCTTCAAACTCTATCTGTAGTGATCTTCTTGGGAGGAAATGTGCAGTTTAGGATACTGTTCTTCAAAATCAAATTTCAAGCTTATTGTCATTTTTGTGCACATTTTGTACAGGGATTATTCAGAAAGTAATTACATAATTTATCTTACATACGTGTATTATTCATATAGCATACAAAAAACTGTAGTATTTAATAAAGATTTTATTTGCAGTCATTTTAGAAAATCTCTTACTAGTAGTAATATTTCTTAAGAGTAGAAGTTAGTTTGGTCTTGACTTTTAGGGTTCTTTTTATTCATCTAGGCTACTGCTTTATCAGTAGCAGATATATACCGTAAATTACTTTGTGTGCTTAGATGTCATCCTTATTCACTGGTAAAAAATAGTTTATTCTCCACTGGTAGGTACATGCCCATTAAATATGAAAACAAATAGTCAAATTCAAAGGTACATTATTCACTTTTTTTGTGAGAAGTATAACATATTGATATAAGTGCACAAATCCAAAGTATAAACAATTTAATTTTCATAATGCAAACACAGAGATCCTATATCAACAGCTAAAATCATATTTGCACTGCCAGAGGCCCACATAATTTTCACTTAAAGATATATCCTTTATAATTAAGATATTTTCTCAAAGCTGATACTGGAAATACTTGAATAAAGCTCTTATATTTTTTCAGAGAGTGAGCATATAATTGTTCATATTAATAGTATTTATCATAGTGACTAATAGTGCCTAACAATTGCTTGTTTAATTTATTGGGTTTTTAGACTTATGTTGCACAGGATTAATGTTCTATACTTCCACATCTGAAAATGAGATTTAAAAATGTTTATGAGAAATGGCTTCCATCTAAAGTTTTGATAAAGTAATAACCACATTTATATAATTAAATAGTTTAAGATTTAGTTTACTTCAGTACTGTCTTATAAAGCATTATTATTTTACATATAAAGGAATGGAGGCTTATGATTATGATATTTCTCGGTCATGTTTACAAGTAGTCTTTCAGTCACATTCTCCACTATTCTTCCTGGTTTTTAAAGTTATTTAAATACACAGGCTATTCATTCCCTTCACCAAGTGCCTACTTACTATTAGTAAAATGTTGTGTGTCCCATCCGCAATTTGATGGTATAAAGCAATGGTTTTTCTGTGTTTCACACAGCACCAGGGCTCTGCAAAGTGTCTCTGGGGGTTCTTTGATGTCTAGACAGTTTAAATTATGCCTGCTCCCCTGCCTCCAAATTCCACCCCTGTTCTGCTTCAGGGGTTGTGGGAAATGAAAACAAACCAGAAGGGTTCCACAATCCTACGGTCTAGGGGGAAAAACAAATAAATAGAATAAGCTGTATATCTACCCTGGCAGGTGTATAGGAAAAGACCCAGTTATAGAGGATGGAAGAAAGAAAAGAATTGGGGACATATATTGTCCTGCTTATTTATTTCTTATTATATTTATAATATGGAAATATATGTGCATTATGAACAAAATGAAAACATTATAGAAGAATTAGGAAAGAAAGCAAAGTCACTTTTAGCCCAGTGACCTTTTTTCCTTCCCATCTCCCCATAGGCAGCAAATCTAAGGCTTTGGTCTAGTTCTTGCACATTATCCTATGTATGGAAATGGTAAAATATGGAATCATGTTTTATGTTGGAAAACTAACTTTCTTCTTTCCTTTGTCTTTATTTTCCTTAAATGAATTGGGACATCATGATTCCTTCAATTCATCTTGTTAGAAAGTAAGTAACTTCTGAACTCTTAGATATTTTGTTAAAATATTGATATTTTATTGCTTTATATATGTATATATGTGTATATATATGAATATATACATGCAGAGACACAATTTTAAACTTTGTAATTCTAAGTGGGGTGATTAACCTTTGCATTAACTATAATTTTTTAAAATAAGTTAAAAATAAGAAATGTTACATAAGTGTTCCTGATATCTAAGAATACAGTCATCAGAATCAGAATCGTATTTGCTTTATTTTATTTCAAACCCATAGTTAATCTTTGTGTTTTAAGTACATTTAGCTATATAGAATGTACACTTGCTATTTCTATTATTTTCTGAATATAAAAATAACAAAAAATGCATGTCTCTAACTTATTCTCAGTCAATAGCAGTTAATTGAGATCATATATTTCCTCAAAAAAAGGAGTCCAGATTTTCTAGACTTCATGGAATTGATGAGAATAATAGCAATAAGTAAAAATGGTATGCAAGATTTTTAAAATATATTTTCCTATTGTATCTGCTGTTGCTTTGGATGAATCATTCACTTTTTAATAAGCATTAATAAACACTTGATAATTTTCAATTGTTTTTAAATAAGATAGATCAGAATAATGAGGTATTTTTCCCAATAAAGAAATACCCTTAATGTGTTTAAAACAAGTGATGTATCATTGAATGATTTGAGTTGTCAAATGTTATCTAATTCTTAAATACATATGTTGAGTACTTCCAAAATAAAATTTCATATGTTTATTTTGGGTGAAAGAGTTGAGGAAATGACAGTAGTCATTGAATCTTTTGGAGATTTATGTTCATGTGATTGTGAATGACCATTTTTAATTTTTTCCATAGTAAATCTCGATTTTTATGAAGTTAATAAACAGTATAATTTAATAATATATTCATGCTCAGTAGTGCTTATTATTCATATGAAACTGGGTACTTAGCACATATGTTTCCAGCAAGCATAGCATCAAACTGCTACTTAATAGCCAATTCATCTACATTTACCTTTAATATAGAAAGAAAATGTAAACTAAAATGATATTTTATTTAGTATTTCTTAGTTTTTCTGTATTGTTCCTTAATGTTCTAAATCTGAGTTCTTGGAATTGTATACATTAGGAGTTTAGTAATCAAGAGCAGGAGGAATATCATGAGGTTTCATGTTAGGTGGACAGTTTTATTTTTTTTTTTACATCTACAGTTCATCGTTTTTATGTATTCTATTTTATACTTGTCCTGTTACAATCTTCTTTGTCAAGTCTCTATGGAAATTCTGTATTTTTAACAGTTTCACTAAACTAAAACGCCAAAAATCTGACATAATCATTCCCAGCTTCTAATTTTCTGTGCTTTTGTCTGAAGAGTATAATGTGAAAGTATATGTTTTGCAGAGTTCTGTATAACACACATTGCATTATTTATCTGGAATTCATTCATTGACCTTTCAGCGGAGATGAATGTATTTTACTTTATAGGCATGCCTGCACCCACATAAATATGAATAAAACTCTTTTGTAAGGGAAAATCAAGAGACGATTTTCTTGCTTCACAAGAAAAGGTAGTGCATCAGCACACAGATTATTGTTCTGTGTACTTTAGTGTTACAACTGCATTGTTCTATGACCAAATTTATATTTGGACTCTTATTTCCTGTCAGAACCAGTGGAATCATGTTTATGTGACAGCACAGAGAAGCTGCTTCCTAAAGTAATGCATATTACTCATATTATTATAATATTGATAAACCTTTTTAACTGTGAGATCTATATCTATATCTATATCTATCTATCTACACACACACATATATTTATATATATATATATATATACGGATTTGTTAGAGTGTTTTGGCAACTCAGCCAATTCAACTTTTCCATTTTACTGGTGAGTTTTAGTAGTAAGTAAGAGATTTGATAATATTGTTTTTCAGAAAACTTTTAATTTAGTAACAATGACATTTTTACCCCAGAAATTCAAAAATTGAACACTCGATATCTTCAGGGCCTTCTTGTCCCAGAATATTTTAGGTTAAAGACCTGTAAGAGACATAAGGTTATCATCAAAATTGGTTTGATCAAACTTTTTTTTTTTTTAAGCATATTGGGAGGTTTAATGTACATAGAAACACAAATAAGTGCAGTAATTTTGGCTTTAAATTCTGGCTTGCAAAAATATTAGTTTGTAAGCAAAACAAAAAATGGTCTAAAATTACCTCAAGAAATATATATATGTATTATACATTTCATAACCATCTTTGCAAGTTTATGAATTCATTGCAATAATGTTTGCAGATATGTGTTGATATTTTAATCATTAGTTTAATATTGTTAGATTTCTTTTAGAAAACTGATTTCATAATTCAGTCACTTGCATCTTTACTGCAGAACATAATTATTAGTTGGGCAGAATCCCCAAACACATGTTTTTTTATTTGACCTATCTGAGAAAAAGATGTCATTGTATGAGCTGTATCAGAGAATGAACACATGTACATTCTTATTTGGCCATGTGAAAAATGCAGTCCTGTAAGTTAAATACTTATAATTTCAAATCAGTTCTTCCTTCCCGGTTCTTATTATTCTTTTGTTGCTTTTCGACCTATGAGATGGAGCTGCCCTTGAACTTGGGTTTTTTTTCCCTGATCATTCAAGTGCAACCATCAACTTGTCTGTAATATTTTAAATCTGAGGCTTCATAGTGTTATTTTACAAAATAACACCACATAAAAGTTTGGACTTTGGTTTCTTTAAAATACAGTGTTGGTTGCTTTATGAATAAAAGCATAATTTCAATTTAGGAGACTTTTTGCCTGAAGCCTGTAAGACAGATGCATCTGATTAACTTTGGGGAAACTGGACTGGCCTGTTATTGTAATGTAGATGTTTTCAGGGTTGGGAGGATATTTTAAAAAGGCATTCAAGAAGGTCTCTCTCTCTCTCTCTCTCTCTTTTTTTTTTTTTTCCTTAAGCAAGTCAGAGAACAGTTTTGCTACAGAAGCTACATCTCAGATCACTTCATTTTTGCACACTTTTATTTTCTAGTGGAACCTCTCCATTAGCCTGTCTGAATGCAATGCTTCACACTAACACTCGGATAGGGGATGGAACATTCTTCAAAATCCCTGGAAAGTCAGGCCTCTATGCTCTCAAAGTAAGTCATATTGTTCTGCATATTATGTGTGTTATTACCATGTGTCATGCATTTTTTTCAAACATGTGAAGGTAAACAAAATTAAATTTGAGTAAAGGGTAGAATGACCCCCATGCCTTTTGAAATGTTTTCAGATGTCGTAAGAATGATTTCATATTGAGAATAAGCAATGGTATTTTTCTTTAAGGAAAGCTTATCTGTGGTTTCACTCCATAGAATATGGCAATGGAAAATAGCCGTGACTTCCTTAAAATTCTAGATTCTTCAAAATTTACAGGGAGGAGTGTCGCGGTAATCAGTGAGGAGTTTAAGATGATCATAGTTGGCATAAACTCTTTGACCTAATGACTATCAACTGACAGGTCTTCACACCTGTAATCCTTTCTGACTTTTGTAAAAATAAGTTTATTCCTTCTGCTTGAAAAACATACTGATTTAAGTTGGGTGTTCAATTTGAAAACAAGCGGTGACCTCAAGGAAGTTTTACTAATAACTCATACCTATTATAAGAGGGAAAAAAAGGAATAAAGTAGAAAAAGCTTAAGATAATTGATTCTTAATTTTTTTAGTGGAATTTTAGATGGCATTTCCTATAATTCAGAATTCCAGAGGACAAACACTTATGATCTATATATGGTTGTGTCACTTAACAGATACATTTAATGTATAGATTAAAAATAAATTATCACTTTAATAAATGCTATACTTAAAGTTCATTAATTTTCTTTGAGAAGATTTATTTTTATTTTTAATGCCAAACGTTATACCCGGCAAAGAAAGTAGGGATTCTCCCTCAATATGATGCATCAGGTTCTTGTCACTAGATGTATTTCAGAAAGTAGCACAGGTTCATCAAAATAATTTTTTTTTTTCAGTTGCTTTTTGTGACTGCTTGGGTGTTCAGAGCACTGATGGAAATTCTGAATTGTTAAGCCATTTATTTATATCTGGAAGAAAGTAGACTTGAAAACAAATTGGAAACAATATGTCAAAAGGAGCCTTTTTGTGGGTGGGGGATAGATTTAAAAGGTTATACAGTAATACCTGTAGTGGCAATGGGCCTTTCCTAAGGCCCCCTCCCCAAAGAAATGACTTTTACATGAAAATGTACATCTGTATTGAAATTCCAAATCTCATATAACTGTGAAAATCCTTTAGGATGCTCAAAGTATTTAAAATCATTTTAGTTGCTAATATATATCTATTTATCATCATGAAAAAAAAATAATATAGAAAGAGGAGTCATCATGCCCAGCAGATGGAACTCTGGATTTAGTCTGTGACTCTGAGGTGGATGGCGCAGAGATGGCTGAGGCAAACGCCAATGGAGAGGAAAATGGAGGTGAGTATGACAAACTTCAAATGTACTCCCTGTTTCTCTTAAGTTATGTAGAATTCCAATAATTTACTAATTGAAGTCCCCATTATATGATATTCTTATATGATTTTATCCCTTACCAAGTTTTATCATTGGTCATTTTTTATTTAAAAAGGTTAGCACTTAAGAAAAATATACAGTTCTTTGCTTTATTTTTTCCTTATTCTTATATTGTTTATTCTTGTTGAAATATTATTTTCATTCTACTGTCTTTTTTATTTTTTAAAAACAGGTTTTCATGCATGTATATAGGGTACTACTGTCTGTCTCATTCTGTCCTTCCCATCCCCACCAACCCACCCCTCCCATCACTCCCTTTTGCATAATTCATACAGTTCTGTGCTTTTCTGTGTATTTTCATGAATAAAATTTCTTAAGTATTATCAGTATATTTCTCATGTAAAGTAAGATAGTTACTAGGTATCTTATGGTTGGAACTTATAATGTGCAGTTCAGTGACTAATTGTGCTGCTTTTTCCTGTAATCATAAGTAGTTTTATAATAGCTTTGTTCCTTGTGTTGCCCTTTGTAAATTAAGCTTAATGTTACTATTCCTCACAGAGAAATAAGGCTCAAATAAGATATTTACTTGTTAAACACTTGAAAAATGAGTGACCCTTGCTGAATGCTGAGGCTCTTCTCCACCTGTGAACTCTGTGTTGTTTCATATGGGTCTCTCTCAAGACTCAGTTCTGTTGTGATTTGTTGGTGCAGTAATTCTTCCATACTGCAGAAGCTGATGTACTTTCTTCTACCCTACCTGCTAGTCTCAAATTGGTCCCCGATCATGATTTGGGAGGAAGACTGTGTAATTAAAGTCTCTGTCGATGGACTCATCGGAATCAGTAAATTACCTTTAAACAAACAAACCTTAAAGGATCCTTGCAGAAATATCATATTTCGGTAATAACCCCCACCCATTCATTTTGTTAATGGCCATGAGAGTCCCTTTGCATGCTCTGTGTGGACTGAACACTCCTGCCCTTTAAACTAGTGTGCTGTCTGATAGTCCCCACAAGACCAATGTGACTTCGTTTGTATCTGATCTGCAGCAGAAGTTGTGAATTTAACATAGGAAATGCAGATTCTTGTCTTAGTCCAGTGGAAGCAGATGGTTTTATAGATTGTTTTACCAACTTGGATTTGTCTTGATATCCCTATTTCTACCCCACCAACATTGTTGTAGTGCTTTGAAGCTTGGAAGGTTCTTGAGGTTAGACAGAGGACAAACAGATATGCACAATTTCTGGCATTCTGGAAGGGTTTGTGGATGGGCATCCTCTCCGTAGAATGAAGGAGAACCTGACTGAGGTCATTCCCCTTGTGGTACTGCCTCCTATGTGAGCGCTCGTGTGTTCTCTCAAAATGTATATTGAGCTGCTACTGTGTGCCAAGTTCTGTTCTTGGCATTGCAGTTCAGCAGTAAATAACAAAAACAGATCTCTCATGGAGCTTATGTTCTTTGAGAGATAGACAGTAAGCAAAATAGATCTGTAAAATTTGTACCTCATTCACTGGTAACAATGAGGAGAATAAATCAAGGAGTAGAATAGGGAAGAGGAGTATGTTTTGAAAAAAAAAAAAAACTTGAGTGGAGTGGGAAGAGCAATCACAAAAGACTTTGAGGCAGGAGGATGCTGAAATGTTTCAGAAACAGAGGTCAATATAAATTGGAGGCCAGAGTGAACAAGGGAGAGTGGTAAGATACAAAGCCAGAGAAGTTGTGGGGGCCAGTTTATAGAGTATCTTGATAATGGCTCTCGTTTTGAGTGAAATGTTAAACCATTGTAGGTCTTGAGCCAGAAAGACACTTTCGTATTTTAGGAGGATCACTAAGTATAAGAAAAAGATGAGAAACAAGGACAAAAACAGGGAGATGAGAGAAAATTTGTTGCCGTAGTCTGGAGAAGAGATGATACTGATTTGAGTGAAAGGAGTAGCAGTGGATATGATGAGAAGTGATTGAATTCTGAATATATTTGGATTCCTTCATTATTTTTACTTCTTTTTTTGGTGGTGCTGGGGGTTGAACAGGGCCTCACACATGCTAGGCAAGCTCTTTACCACTGAGCCACAACTCCAACCCCTGGATATATTTAAAGGTAGATTCAACAGGATCTGTTGATAGATAAATGCGTATAGGAGATGAAGGAGTTGGAGATAACTCCAAAGTTTTGAGTGTGAGCAAGAAGAAGAATAGTGTTATCTTTAGCTTAGATGGAAGAATTTCCAAGAAAAGTAGTTTTGGATCATTCTGGACATTGATTGTAAGATTACAGTTCACCATGCAGGCAGGTTTGCTCAGTGACTTACTCACCTGTCTAAAACTCAAGCGGAAGACCTTGCTGGAGATGCACAATTGAAAGCGGTCAGTTTATGGATGGTATTTATAGCATGAAACAGGATGAGATCACCAAGGAACTGAAAATGCCTTGAAAAGAGAAGAAGCTCTAAGACTGAGTTGAGAGGCACTTGAATTTCAAGAGATTAGAGAGATTGTAGGAAACAGCAAATGAAACTGTGGGTAAATGGACCTGAGAACAGGTTTTCTGTCTTGGAAACCAGTTGAAGATCAGTGTTTCTGAGAATAAAGTGATTCAGATATGTCAGGGATTTTGATATGTTATGATGAAGATTAAGAAAGTTTTACTGGATTTAGTTTTATGGGATGTTTTGGTTTGCTTTTCATCACTGTGACCAAAATACCCAACAAGAACAACTTACAGAAGGGAGAGTTTATTTGGGGCTCACAGTTTTAGAAGTCTCAGTCCATAGACAGCTGAATTTAATGCTCTGGACCCAAGGTGAGGCAGTACCTCATGGGGGAAGGGCTCAGTGGAGGAAAGCTGCTCAGCTCACGCAGGGTCAGCAAGCAGAGGAAGGTGTGGGGGATGGAGCCACTTGGAAGATGTTCCACCTCCTCCAACTGCCCCCAATCAATCTGTTCAAACTAGGACTGGCTGATTAGGTTACAGCTCAGCATCCAATAATTTCTCCTCCCAATATTGCTGCATTAACAGGAACTTTATATCCGAATCAGAACATTGAGGGTATTGACAAACTTGGCATTAACAACTTCTATGGAATGTTAAGACCCAAACCCTGAATGGAGTGGGTTCAAGAGAATGAGAGGAGAAAAGGGAAAGTCAAATCCAGAGAGGGGGTGTTTTTTTTCCTTATAGAAATTAAATATTAGGATAATTGTTCACTGATAGGAAAATTCCAGTTGAGGAAGAGAAATTGGTAACGGGTGAAAGGTACTGTATTGCTCTGTGCTTGATGAGATGAGTGAGGTCAGGACCCAATCAGATGAAGAGACTGGTCTTTGCCAGGAGTATAGATAGGTTCTGGAAAGGAGGCATAGGAAGAGGCAGCTTATTTCACTAGAAGTGAACGTCAGGGAGTACTTGTGGAAGAAGCTCATAGAATTTTGCTTCTTATTGCGTCATTTTTCTCTATGAAAAGGGAAATAAGTTAATTAACTGAGGTCAAGAATAGGGGACAGGGGTTTGTACATAAAAGGAGAAGATGTGAAATATTTGTCTAAGACAGTCTTGTTGCTTTAAGGGCAATCATTAAGGTTATTAGTCTTGGGCTGGGGATGTAGCTCAGTTGGTAGAGTGCTTGTCTTGAAAGCACAAGACCTTGGGTTCAATCCCAGCATCACAAAAAAAAAAAAATGGTTATTAGTCTTGAATTTAATATGAGCCCAGTCAGCATGGTTGTACAGTTTTCTCCTGTTATGTTCAGGATCACTGTATATGTACAGACAAGCACACAGTTGAGGTTTTGCCAGATGAAGTAGTAGAAGGATTAAAGAGTTGAGGGTGTGTGAACTGGGGAAGTTAAGGTGAAAGTTTGAAGTATTTCAATTGGATGTGGAGGTAAGTGAAGACACAATTAATTGAGGGATGGTGTGGAAGTCTCATTGAGATGGAAGGATTGTTGATTTGGTATGATAGAGAAAATGAGAAGCATGTGAGAGTGTAGTGCATGACTCTGAGTTTAGGGTAATATTATGGACTGTGTCGGGTATGAAAGGAAAGAAAAGGGTTAGGTTTAATGGTGTCATGAATAGTTAGGCATAGTGCACATTCTGGATGAGGGGACCATCAGTGACTGGAATTGAGCACCCCTTCATTTGCTCCACCTAGTGTCAGGGGATTGCGCTGTTCTACCTGGAGGAAAGGTTGCCTTTTCTTATTTGAACAAAGATGTTGTAAAAACTGATGGTGGTCCTGGCATAAGATATTAGAGAATCATCTGCATGGCTATTAAAACAGATAATTATGATAGAAATAGTATTGACAAGGTCTTATATTTAAGAGTCAACATCTTCAAAAAATGAGAGTAACCAACGCAGGAGTCGGCAGATGAACTCAGTAGGGGGTAATTGTTGGTAATGTCCTCTGATGAAATGAGATACACTGCTGGAGGCATCTAAGAAACAGGGAGGGAGAATGTATGCCACCTATCCAGGTTCCAGGCCCAGTGATATAAGACATGTGGAAAAAAGACTTTCTTCTACCTGAGAGTCTTCCAGGGAACTGGTGTCTGTAGGAGATAGTCAGGTAGACACAGAAGTGGAAGGGAGTGTTCTGAAGAGAAGTGGAGGTTGCAGAAGATTTTGCTAGTGGCTCCTCCTGAATCAATCCTAAAGGAGATGGAGGGGAGGGTATTAGGAATTGGGAAGGGATGGAAGACAGGTCGGGGCTTAGCCACTAGGGGTAAGCAAAAGGGGTAAGCAAACTCCCTAATTTTAACATGTGAAAAGGTGCTATACAGAATAACCCAGATACACACATCTGACTAATGTGACCTGAATAGATTTCCTGGCCTCTCCTTTGAAGTTGCATTAGGGAAATTGCTATGGGAAATCACTGAAAGAATAGTAAATAGCTTATTTCCTTGAGTATTCCTTGGCTTGCCCACTTTTGTATCTTATTGCAAACCACAATTGCTTCTTGCAAGATAAACATATTTCTTCTTCATCTCTGTGTCACGTACCTTTGGTGTAGCCTATTAATCTAGTTTCAGGATACATTTTCAAACCAAGAAGCTGAAAATTTGTTGAGTTTGTACAGTGTCTGACCTTTGTAAACTGTTTACTTCCATACATTTTAATCTTTGCAACATTTCTCTGAAGTAGGTAATATTTTTAGGCTCTGTTATTTTATTTTCTGTTATTTTATTATCAGTGAGCAAACTGACTTAAAGAAATTAAATGACTCATTCACATCACAAGCCCAGGTATGTGTGACACCAAAAATGAGGCTCCCACTACTTGGATACTCTATCCTGGAACCACAGGGACACTATAGCTGGTAGTTGCTGATGTAATTTGCCTTTCTTACACTAGACCATGTCTATTTTGTTCATAAACTTGAAGACTTTGACAAAGAGGAACCCCTGGCTAAAAAAACAAATGCCTGGCTAAAAAAATGAAGGAGTGGGATACCACACGATTGCTTACAAATCAATAATAAATTCCAGGAAAGAGAACTACTTTAGGTGATTTCCTTGCTCTGATATATATTTGAACCAGAAGTTAGAATGGATAGACCTTCCATACTTTTTACAGCTGTACAAATACATGTTGAAAGTCTGATCAAAGAAAGAAGGTGGGGTACATGTGTGAATGTGGGTGTGAGGGGGTTAGGGAGAGAGAGGAGGGAGGCTCCCACCATCTGTTTTTCTATCTGTGTATTCTCCTCCCCCTCCTCTTCCTTTGGGGTGAGAAAGTGGGGGGTATTGAGGTGAATAATAGCCCTTAATTGGTAAGATACCCTTGATGCAATTGAAAGAATAAGCCTCTGATACCATAAAGTTATTTCAAATTAATGAAGATTAATTGACATTTGCTGCACCATTAGAGAGGCAGGCAGAGAAGCATGTGAGAAGAAAGCATTTTACAAAAACAGATAACGAGAGAAGCCTTAGTGCTTGATGCTAGGCATTAACACTGGAGTTCTTAGGTAGAGTTAAGATAACAATAGTAAAGCTTTAGTTGTCTTCTTGGAACCATTGGCCAGGGAAACATTCTTTGAAAAAGAGAGATGCTTTGTCAAGATAATTTTTAAAGATTCATTGAAAATTTTTACAATGTGGGAAAAGGAGTATATTATTGATTGTAGCATTTATGAGACACAGTACTGTGGTTATGGGTATGTTTCTTTGACTTCTGAACAGACTGTCAATAAGCATTGAAAGTATAGACTGAGAAAGTAAACTGTTCAAATTTTATAAGCTTAGTCTAGAGATCAAAAAGTGATTTAGGTGAATCACTTGATATATCTGTGTTGACAACCCATGACCATTTATGCCTATGTAAGTATGGATCTGTGTCATCCAAAGAAATTATTATGAGTTTTATGCTCTATTTTAGTCAGAGATTTATGGGTGTGTTTGTGCCTGAGTTTTTTTTTCCCCCAAGCTTAATACGTTGGTATATCATGAGTTTCCTCACACATATTAAATTGACTTACACTGTGCTATTGGTTTGCAGAACCCATGCATATTTTATAGGAAAGGATACCATCAGTAGACAGTCTTCATTCTGTTCAACCTTTACACAGATTAACAAGAAAAAAATGAGTTTCCTTTTTTGTGGTCATCATATATTTCAAGTTTAAAATCAACAATAACCATCCTATTTATTTTTTTAAATGAGGAAACTGGAGAATGTACAATTTTCATCCACAGAGATCAAAAAAGGTTCTGCTTGCTATTAACCTTAATGGCTTTCAGGGAGGAAGCAGCACTCAAGCAAGGGAATTAGTATTTTAAAAGTCTTCATTTAGGGGGAAAAAATTAGAGAACACATATCCTATGTTTTAGACCTTAGATCCCAGGGTAAATAATGATTCCAACATTTCAAGAATTTTATATGGCCTTTTTTCATTCTTCTTTATGGCTAGTTTTATAAGTGGGTTTCTGATTGTGTGATTCTTGGCAGAGTTCTGTTAACTTAATGAAACGTTATTCAGCTCACTCTTTGTTTTCATTGGCTCAGAGGCCACAGTTTGAGGGGTCTTTTATCAAAAGTGAAAAGTACTTTAAGATGGCCTGAAGTGTGTGACTAGGATCTCTGTTGAGACATCAATTACATACAGATGAGGGGCTTCCTGGGGAAAGTGAGGGGGCACTATCCAGGCTCTGACCCCCAGGGAGTATTTACTCTGAGAGTTTATAGAGCATTTTCACACAACAGGAAAGGAAAGCAAAATGACAGGGATACTGGAGTCAGGAAGGGAATGTCCCGAATATTGTTAGAGTTTGCTTACCTAGTTGGGGTCTCTTTCCCCATGGTCTTGATTTGCTGGAGATTTTCCAGTAGCCTACCTGTGAATGCCCTCGAGTGGTTTTTTTATAGGATAGTGTCTTCGGGGTGGGGTGTGCTAGGAGGTGTTGGTAGGTTTGAGCGTTTTCATGGAGGAAGAAGAGAAAATACGATCAATTTCCACCTGGCAGCCTTTCCAAAGAACCTTGTAGGTGAGTAAAGAAAATTCCTTCAGGATCTATACCAGCTCCCCTGATTTTCCTGGGTTAAGTTAATTTGTCTTTCATTCAACATCTGTGCATTTCAGTCAAAATCTTGTTAGCTCATGGAGACACCTGCTCCACATTGGTGGCCTAGAGAAACTTAAGTATGTGAAAATTATGTTGTTTTAGTTACACATGGAAGAAAGTACAGAGGAACGAGAACAATCTCTACAGTTAGAAATGACCGTTGGCAGGATATAAAACTTCCTCTGCCCACTCTTTCTCATTCTCCCTCCTTTCATCCCTGCCCACAGATTTCACAGCTCACAAGAAGCATGAGAGATTTCAAAAGATCATTCAGCCCTGGGTTCTCTCTCATGCCAGTGTTTGTCTTAAACCAGTCAATTCAATTAGACATTATTCCAATAGCAGATGTCCAACAGGATAGAAAGCTCACAATCTCCATATATTTGTCCCTCTGTGTTTTTGATAACCTGTATAGTAAAGATTTTTTTCCCTCTGTTGAAATCTTTTGGGCTTTTAATTAAACTAATTTCCTCCTTTTCCCCCCCTCTCTGGTGATGGAGAACAGCTGGTCACCATCCAGTCACCACCCCTTCCACCTCAACTTCTCCCAGTGACTTACTTGGACTCTTTCAGACACTACTTACAGATACTATTTTCATTTCTTGTATCCATTAGGGGCCTCTTTTTTTTTTTTTTTAACATATTTCCTCTTGAACTGTGAACTTTGTTCTTGTATAAATGGATTTTAGTGAGCTTTAACAGTCCAGAGACACGGAAGAAAAGAAAGTTTTCTTTTCAGTGCAGATAAAGTGACCCATTTAAACGTTCTTTCCCCCTTGTGTTACAGGAGAACTATTTCATAATAAGGAGATAAAAATTGGAAAGAGTATGATCTCATAATAAAAACAAACTCCCTTTCAAATAAAAACAAAATTAAAGGTATTCCCCCAATTACTCATCTTAACTAGCCAACGTTCTGTTTGATTTATATAGTCTATGATTTGTATGTAGGAACAAAGCACCCATGCTCTTAAAAAAACAAAAAACAAAAAACAAAAAAAAACCACTTCATTGATACCAGGTGATCCATTCTCTCTTCTATTTTTAAGTGACCATATGTAACCATTTCTCAGTCAGCCACCTTGGTACCTTACCTAACTCCCTTTTGTTGTTCATTGGAGTTGATATTTTATATGTTGAGTTATACAGTAATTAGTAATGATGCCCATGAGTGAAGCATTTACTCTTGACCCATGCTAACCTTTTGCTGATAGCCTTTCTACTTTTTCTGTTTCTCGTTTTCTAGGTTGATTGCTTTAAGTCTGTTCAGCTGTTTTAGGATACTGATGCAGCATGGAAGATCATAGGTGTTGTGCCAGGGTAAAAGCAATAGCCTCTGATATTTTTACCTCACACAAGCAGTGGAGGCTGTTATTACACTCCAAGTTCTGAGAGAGAAAATCTTATTGGTTCTATAGTGGAAGGAGGGTTAGGTGGCCAAAGTTGGCACCAATAGGACATGGTTTTCCTACTAAATATGTTGATTTTCAGTTTGAGTTTTCTCTTTTTCTAGTCTGTGTTTGAAGGCTATGTTTAGAGATATCCAGAGATATTAGTATCATTAAATTGGCTTGGCTGAGAAATCAAGTGCTGGTAGGAAGTATTCCTATAGCTACATCTTCCATGTGTAAAATGTTCTTCCTAGTTACCTGTGTAGTTATAGCGTCCTATCCAGTGCAAACTGCAGTATTGATGAACCATTCCTGGACATTGTAATGAAGTTGTGGTATATCCAGTTCTGGGACAGGTGAGCATCATTTGCAGTATTTGTATTAGCCATGAAAATCATTTAGGTGTCATCATGATACATTTTGTAGGAACCAATAGACATATACACACACATACATTTTCTTCTTTGCTAGTTTAATGATCATCTTATAACCATTTTACATATACATACGTGTATATATGAATAATTTATTTATTTTATTTGATACCGGGGATTGAACTGAGGAACAGTTTACCACTAAGCTACATCTCCAGCCCTTTTTTATTTTTTATTTTGAGATCAGGTCTCAATAAATCACTTAGGGCTTGTCCAAATTGCAGAGGCTGGCCTCGAATTTGTGATTTTTTGCCTTAGCCTCCTGAGTTACTGAGATTATAGGTGTGCATTACTGTGCCCAACTTACTTTTAATTTTTTTCCTGCAAACCTCTCCTGAAGAAGAAAAGAGCTTTATTAGACTTCAGAAGCACATAATATAAAATATTGTAAAAATTTCAGTTATAGTAGGTCTCTTCTATTCATAAAAAAATATGTTCTAAATGTTATCAAGGACATCAGTAGTTACAATGTTTTGACTCCTTGTCCTTTGAAAGTTTCTTAGGGAAAAATTGCTATTTCCATTATTTTATTGCTAGTATTGCTTTATGTAATTGCTAGTTTTTCTTGGCATATCCTTTGAATGTTTTCTTTTAATGCAACAAGAAAAATGGCTTAAGCCCAAATGCCTATACCTATCTTGGAACAAGGAATGTTTTTAAACAGGGCAGCTCTCCATAGACTGGATCCAAAATGGATTAAGGAATTATCTTTCTTTGAAAGAAATGGAGTCCAAGAAAGATTTAATTGGGGTCAAATGGGCTTCCCTGTTCTTTTTTAGATCAATTTTTACAATTTTGGGCATGTATTTGGTTACTACTTATATTCAGAATACTTGATGTATATAATTTCAAATGTAAATTCTGTACATAAAACATATTAAAATCCAAACTAAATTCTTCTGATTACTTGCCATTTGGGGATATTTTTGAATTATCTGCTTATTGATCTTTCAAAATAGTTTAATTATCACCACAATGTTGTTACAGGCTAGTTTTCCTCAGATAGATTTAACGGTTCTACACCCCATTGTTCTTTGAAAAAAACACTTAAAAAAATCCTTCATGGCTTCAATGTCACATCTTGGTTCTTGTTCTCTGTTTCCCTCCCTGCATCTTCCCTGGTGCTCGACATGAAGAAAAGTGCTCAATAAAAGTTATATGGTTGGTAAAGGCTACTCCGATAAGTGAATGATGATACATAACAAGGGAGGGTGATGGGGGTGGTGAATAGAAAAATAGAGGAACTTTGGATGGTGTAGAGGAAAATGAGGTGGGAGTGAGTTGGAAAAGGAAAGATACAGACTGAGACAGACAGTATTACCCTGTGTATATGTATGATTACATGAATGCTATGAATCTACATTGTGTATAACCATAGAAATGAAGAGTTGTACCCCATTTGTGTACAATGAATCAAAATGCAGTCTGTAAGGGCTGCGGAGATAGCTCAGTTGGTAAAGTGCTTGCCTTGCAGGCACAGGGCCCTGGGTTCAATCCCCAGCACCGCAAAAAAAAAAAAAAAAAAAAAAAAAAAATGCAGTCTGTAAAAATAAAAATTAAAAAAAGTTGTATGGTTCAATTAATAATAAATGAAAAAAACAAACTTCTAAGAACCTGGGCATGGTGGTGCACGCCTGTAATCCCAGCAGATCAGGATTCTGAAGCAGGAGGATTGCAAGTTCAAAGCCAGCCTCAGCAACTTGGCGGGGCCCTGAGCTATTTTAGCGAGACCTGTTTCAAATTTGAAAAAGGGCCGGGGATGTGGCTCAGTGTTTAAGCGCCTCTGGGTTTAATCCCTTGTACCTTAAAAAAAAAAAAAAAAAAAAAAATTGAACCATTTGTCACAGTGCTTGAATTAATTTTTTTTCATTCATTAAGGCATTATTAAATCTAAATTTCTACAGGAAGCTTTGAGAGCATATGGTTTCATTATTCAGAAAATTGAAAGATAGTATTTAGAGGGACAACTGATAGAAATGAAACCAGTCAGAGAATGTACTCTTACTTGACTTTATTACATGTTTGAGCATCAGTTGCCTGGGGGATGTGTGGCTTAGTGGGACATATAGCAATTAATACTACAGATATCTGTGTGGCATTGACTCTATAATGATAATGCCCAGATTCTGGTCTGTACTCCGATTCTGCCATCTTACATGGCATAATGATTTCTAATTTTGACTTTTAAATTTTATTTATTTTTATTTTTCCAATGCAAAACCATAAAACCCCAACTTTTCTCTTAAAATAAAGCAATGAGTAAGGACAGCAGAGGGAAATAGATCTATAATTAGTGGCAAGTCATACAGCTTCCCACAGACTTTCATAGGAAGGTCTGTGGTTTGACTTTCATATTTTTTCCCTAATTGACTTTAGGATAATTTTAAACTTTTTTTTTTTTTTTCCAAAATAGACTTCTGTTTTCAACATTTTAAAATTCTCTTTTTATATATGCTTTTGCATAATAAAAACTAGCTTTGCTGACCTCCCCTTTCATGAATTCTTGTTAAAAAAATAATTGTTAGCTTCAATAATAGATTCTTTAAATAAATTCAATGAAAGTCAGATTCAAAAATTTAGTTTAATAAACATTTATAGTTTGACTGCTCTGAACCCATCTTTGCACAGATCCCAGTTTTGTGTGGACTCAAGTCCCTGAGTTGCTGAGCCAGTGGCCTCTGACAGGGACACAGATCCCAGTACTGCAGTTCATGAGTTCAACCAGTAGGTTCCAAAGAAGTGTGGACAGTGGAGAAGCAAGATGGCCTCAGGCATAGTCCAGGAAGCTTTGCGGGAAGCCCTTTGAAGTTTGATCTGCTCAGATGAGTTTGCTAGGTAGAGTAATGGGGAAGGAGAATCTGGAGGAGGGACCATCGGAGCCACTGCAGTAAGAATAGCAGGTAAATGGATCAGAGATGGTGGGACTTGGGAGGTTGGGAAGATGTGAGATAGAAATAGAGACAGAGCAAGTGATATGTTCTGATCTCTACCCTTTTTTGTGTGTCTTGAGTTAAAAGTCAAAATTAGAATTGTGGGTGTCCACACACCAGTTAGTGGATTAGTACTCATATTAGGAGGGAATACCACCTGTATCTTGGGTCCAGCAGCAACTTCAAGCATATGGGTCCTAACCCACATTTCCTAGTTCACTTGCATGTTCAAGTTGAGTAGTGAATGAAAAAAGAGACAAGATAGCAACTTGGAGACACTTGAGAGAAAAGAAATAAAAACACAGTTTTACTAGAATATACTCACCAAACTCCCTGGGCTTTCAGGCTGCCTCATGGTTACATATGATCTTCTACCTGCCTTTGCTCTGGGATCTTTTAAACAGGATATTTTGATGGAGGGGTTTGGGAGTGTGAGGTGGATGAGAGGCTAGCCTACCTAATACCAGAAGATTGTCTTTAACTATGTTTTGCTCACTTAATTTTGGGAGGCAAGCAAAAAGTAGGTAGAAATATAATTTCTACACCTTTTAAAAAAATGTTAGTAATAAAAGTTCCAGGGAAAACCGTGTTCTTGTTTTTGTTTCTTCATCTGCAGTTTGTGTACCTATGCAAAGGGCAGGCTGTCTTTTGGGGTTTCGAGGTATAAAGTTCTGGCAATAGTTTTGTGTTCGTGCCAATTGCCAATTAGAAAAAATAGCTCCCATTCTGTCCTGAATGCCAAGAAGATATCAGTTTCTAAACTGCATGTCATTGTTTGATATTTATTGGATAAAACATCTGTCCTAATTCTTCAGTTTCCTGGCTCCTGTTGTAGTTTTACTTACAGGGGATTTCCCTTGATCCTTCCTTTAGCATTAATTTTTCTTTGACTCAGATTTCAGAGGCTACACTCAGTCCTTCAGATAAATATTCAGGCAACAATTTGAAATAGGCCCTTAATTATTTATGTATCACATCTATTAATAAGAAAGCTCCAAAAATAAGTTTTAGAAAGAGGTGAAAACTTTGTGTTTTGTCAAAGAATGAATCTGCTTTAACCTGTGCAGTTCAATTACTCGGTGACAGAGTATTTTTTTGATTCAGCCACCTTCAAGCAGCTCATATATTCATGATAAGGGTCTGTATTTGTCATTACTTAAAAGAACACACACACACACACACACACACACACATACACATATACATACACACACCCTTCTTGGAACTTGTATAAGAATTATTTCCATAATTTTCTTTCTTGATTTTTTTCCCTTAAAAATCAGAATTTTAGCCCAAAGACAAAATTATGTGTATATTTATTTTCTGATACATTTCACTTTTCTTTAAGATTCTGAAATTATTCTATCAGAAGACAATAATTAGGGGAAAAATGGTTTGACCCCAGAGAAATGTGTCAGGACCAAGTTCCAGAAGGAGCAATCAGGGAGAAAAATGACTGCTTAGTACAGGAATATTCATAGTCCTTCATTGGGTCTGGAATGGAATGTACGATAAAGCAAATAGAGTTGGGTAGAGGAAGATGAATCATTTTCAGAACTAGGCTCAGAGTATTCATTAAGGCTGTCTCAACTCCATTGTCCTGTCTTCCCTCTAAAGTTCTGGGCTGTAAATTGAACAGAATCTTTCTTTTGGAAACAACGTGTATAAGTGTACATGAATCACTGTGAACACAGTGCAATCATAAATTTAAATAATGTGGTTTCCCAATATTGGATGGTTTCCTAGGTCAGAAAGAAATAGAGCAAAATGGTGAGCTAATGTTATCCTCAGGAGAGTTTGATCGTGCACTGCTTAGCTAGCAGTCAGAAAATAGGAGGGACACAAAGGCTTTAATTGTATAGACAGAATTTGTTGTTATTTGATCCTGCTGTACTGCAGTTTACCTTTGAAAAACACGAATAAAAGCATTTTCCAAGTAAATTGGTAGTAAATTTGAATTTAGTGGTCCAGCACACAGAAACATTCTCATATTTTCCATAAATTCCTTAATACCCATGGACTGCATTTGATTCTCCTTTCTAATCAATCAGTTTTCAGTTTTCTAGGTGGAAGTGTTGCTAAGAATGTGAAAGTAATAAAAAATATTTGCTAATGTGTACTTTTTTTTTGCATCATATCCATTTCTGTCCATTCTCTTGGGATTATGTATCTGTCTGCCACCTTTCTGTCACCTCCCTGATTTGTTACACTTCATAGAGACTTCAAAACATTGAAAAGACCATCTGTATAAACCAGTATATATAAAATAGATTTATCTTTAGAGTATAAATTGATGATTATTTATAATATTTCTTGGTAAGTAAGCTTTGGTGAAGTATTATGAAATACTCTAGTGATAATTTCAAGAAGAGGTGCTAGAAACCATACATAGTTTATGCAGGTAGTGTTAGAAAATGTACTTAACTAGAACATTTACTCTATCTTAATGAAAAATGTCATAATGTATCAAGTAGAAAAAAAAATCACTTGATCTTTAATTCAAGGACTTCTGTCACTATATGTGCATTTTTTTAAAAAAAATCATACTATTTTTTTTTTAACCTACAGTTCTTAACAGTTCTTAATTTTTTCATGCCAGGGGCTGAATGACTTGTTCCCTTTTGACCTTATTAACTTTATGTTTCAGTACTTCCAGCATCATGCACTTCAGTTACACTTCTTTAGACTTGGTATTTTCTGCATCTGATCTTGACTTTCAAGGCCAAAATAGTTTACATGGAAAAATGCTGGGCTCCAGAACTAGACAGGGCTTGCCCTGGATTCAGCTCTGCTTTGTCATTGCCTCTGTGACCATGGGTGACTTATTTAGCCTTTCTGAACTCTGGCTTTCTCTCTCCAACATGAATATAATACCCATTTGTCTTATGAGAAAGCTATAAGAATTAACTGAGATCACATATGTAAAGTGTCTAGATTAATGATTAACAACCATTTTCCTAAACTCATTCATATGACTGGCTTCCTGATTGCTTTCTGTATTAAAACAAAGCTTGATTAATGCTTGTTTTCCCCAAATTCTCTTCTTTTGAACCACATGTTCATTTCTAGGCAAGATTTGCTAGAGTCTGTCGAAAGCAGCTTGACTCTTCTCAGCACTATGTATGTGCAGAGGTTCCATTTTTGACTGCAACTATTATTGGTGCTGGGGATTGTTAATAGTTTTCATTCCTCCACATACCTTTAGAACTCTGTTCAGAATTCTCCCATGTTACCATTACTCGGAAAGTTTTCTTGACTTAGCATTTACCCCCGTGCCCTTAAAAGTCATGTTTTGAGGTTTTACAATATGTTCTTGAGTTATTTTCTTCTATCTAACTTCCCCTTGCCTCCTGCCTTTGACATATGCCTTCTTTCTGCTACTAATCATAGTACTTCCTCACCGTGATTCTCCAAATGCCTCCCTTTCCTCCAGTATACACAGAGTGAGGCCTGCATCAGTGCTTCTGCCACGCTCACTGCAATGTTGAACCTTGCCTGCCTGTGGGAGCCGGGCTGAAGGGAGCGTTGTAGCTTCCAGGTGTCCAGGCATCAGTTCCCCTAAAAAGCAGTCTTTTGGGAGAGCATGTCTGTTTTAGAACAGGACAAAGTATAAAATCTGACTCTGGTAAAAATGGGCAGATTACATTGAAATTGGTAGAGAGCACCATTTCTTAAAAGAATTGGTCTTGAGTTGAAAACAAGCATCTTAGATTTCATTTTTCCTTCTCCATTCTACAAATCTTGTCCCATAGGAGAAGAGAAATATGTCCCAGCAGGTCATAGATTCTGTAGAGGCAGGGTCGTTAAATAGAGAGGAAACATTATATCTGTGAAACTGGGTGGATTTGAAACAATTTTATTCATGTGGATAGTTACTTCAGAACACTGTGCATTGTTCAGTCACCATATTCAGATTCAGATAGTGTCTATTGACTCCCAACTCCAACTCTCTCACGGCAGGTATTGTTCTATTTTTTGTGTCCATACAATAGCTCCGTGACACAGAAATTATCATCAATTAGTGGGTAAGGCAACATGGAGTCCCAGAGAGGTTAAATTGAACTGTGGCCACACAGTTATTAAATGATACCTTCTCTTCGAATCTGGATACTTTTCTTTTTACTGTGCTCTTTTGCTTTATTTTAAGTATCCATTTTCAATCAGAGAAAAAGCTCCAAGTGAGTTAATTACAGTGGAGGTAAAAAAAGGAATTCAAATTAGTAATATCATTATCTCTCTCTGTTCCTAGTGTGTACGAAGCAGGTACCTGACGAAGCATCTTCCACCCGAGATTCAAGTCTCACGAACACAGCAGTGCAGGGCAAGCTAGTGTCTTCCTTTCAGCAGCACACCAAAAAGGCGCTCAAGCAGGTAAGAGAGCTGCCATCTGTCCTCTTCCTTCGGTTCTGCCTACTGAAGTTAACGGGTGTTCTGCTGATCAGGTTAAATAAATAAGAACCAAACTGCCAAAGAGCAACAGAAATATCCTAAGTGCAACTTCTTCTGTGATATTTAATATAATCATTTTAGTCCACACTAAAAGTTGGGGAGGCTTGACTGAGAACTTGTATGTGAAACAGAAGAGGAATGTGCTTGGAAACGTATAAAAACTTTTTTATGAATGTGTGGTTCATAGTAAACCAGTTGGGTTCATAAACACATTGTATAATTTGAAAATAATATCTCTGTGATCTCATTCTGCTCATCTGATGGTTGTATAAAGGTAAATAATTTCTTTTTTCATTATTGAGATGTTCTAAGTTACACCTATCTACTTACATCTAGAATATCCATCAGTAAGTGTTGTTGGATGCTGTATGAAGTTACATGGTACCATGCTAATGTCATGTGCGCCATCTTGTTACATGGCTTTGTGTTGAGGTGGTGGTGAGAAGTAAGGGTTTCAAGATTGGCTCTGGGCTCTGATATACCTTGGTTGGAATCATTGTTACTCCCTCTATGAATCTAGGTAAGCTGCTCTTCCTCTCTGATTCTCAAAGGTGTACTCTAGAGAATGTGGAAATCATGGTACATTGGGTTGATCTGAGAGTTTAGTAGGGTGATGCCCTGGAAGCACATGGTTGTGTGTGGGCCTACGTAATCACTCAGAAAGCCTTAGCTACTGCCATCACTCCAGCAAGTGCTGAATTGTGTGAAGAAGGGGAAGAGATGCTGTGGTTAGATGGGACCATCGTGTGAGGATTATATTGATCCTTATGGTAGTGTGTGGAAGGCCCACCTACTGAACCCCTAGTTCCTGCTTTGTCCTTGTTCAATTGCTTTCCGCTTACAACTTCCTTATGATCAGAATTCTGTCCCAATATCCCTTAATCTACCCTCTCTTGATCCTAACCAGGCAGTAAACAAAGGTATCATTGTAGTGATATGAGTAAAAAAGAGAAACCATGTTTTCTAAAGTAATTAAAGAAACAAGCCTCACCAACCTCTGAAACTTCTTAATGCTCACACCCAACCTCTGAGACTTGGAAAGTCCTCATCCACCTTCTCCTCTATATCACATAAGCAAGCACAGAAAAACAACCTGAAGATTTTTGGACAGAAGTATGTTACCATTCTATTCTGAATTAATTATTAAAATTGCATCATTTCCATTCTCAGTGTTATATTTCAGGTAATAATAGTATTTCATTCTGTATAGATATTTGGGGGAGCTTGCAATTAATACCACGGCTTCTTTGAAACATTTTAGAGACCAGAGAACAAAACTACAATCACTGTCAAAATTCCTTTTTAAATGGTGAAATAAAGGATGAAATAGATAGGGAAATCAGACAAATGCTTACTTGGGCAGCAAATAGGATGCAGATAATAAATAGTAAGCAGGACTGAGCAGAGGATACAAAATTGGACACTTGTAGCCGTGACACATAAGAAACATGAACGGGATCATAAATGAAACACACTTGTGAAGTGCAGTGATTTGGAAAATGTGCACAGTATGAAATCTTCCCATATATGGATGGAAAAATAGAGATTCAAGTCTGTACTGTTATGTGTCATTATTTTTTATTTTCTTTGTTTCAGTTTTATATTATTCAAACAATTTTTACAAGTCCTAAAGTGCTGTACAACTTGGGGTTAACAGTGTTTTGTTTTCTTGTGGAGAATGTGCTCATGAGAAGGGCCACTTGCTTGCTTGGTATCAAAGCCCTGCCTTAAAAACTTGTCCTGTAAGCTTCTTGAGGTCCTGAAAAAATTATTATTCATTTCTTAAAACTTGTATTTTATAACCAAGTAGCAAATTAGCAAGAGAATATGGCTCAATATGTAGCAGATATGCTAATGTTTGATTAATAATCAAATTTATATTGGAAATATGTTTAGAAGAAAAGCTGTCCTCGCAGAATTTTGCCCAGATTCCCTATAATTGCTGAATTTTTTAAGACAGCATTTCAAAAATTGATTGAACATATGGCATTTTAATTTGTAACAGCCACAGCAAGTTCACAGCTTTCTTTTCTTTTGGATAGTTGAATGACTGTGACCATGTATAATATTTTTGTAAAGTGTATTATTTAAATTTAATATATGTCCATAAGCATGCTTTGTGCTTAGGAATTTATGTTTTGTGTCTATATATATAAGTACAAGTCATTATCACATGAACATAGTCAGCTGAATGACCTTAATGATAATTACATTAGCTGATGCTTTCATTATGTCTTTATTTTTGCAAGTACACTTAATCCTTATATGAATTCTTTTGAAGTGTGTACTCTTATCCCTGTTTTTCAAATAAACATACTAAGGATCAGAGAAGTCATATAATTTTTCTCAGATCACACAGCAGTCAAATGTTGGAAATGATATTTGCATCCAGAATTATGGTTTCATAGTCTACCCTTTTCACCAGTAATGCCTTTCAGCATATAGTATGTAGTAGGGCAGATCAATTTTTGGTGCCATTCAAGGAATTTTATATACTTGACTATTTGTATAGCATTAGGACAGCAATACAAGGTAGTCATTTAGAATACCACTTCTAAATACAGACTGCTCATGTTTAGGACCAGCATGTATTAATGACTCACACTATATTCTGCTTCAGTAGGTCTTTAGTGATCCATCTATAGCTTTGCTGGTGTAGATTTTTGAAAGAAGTAGGTGAGAACAAAAACAAACAATCCCTTAAGAACCCAGTAACTTTAAAATTGTCAAGTATAGTGAAAAATAATAACATAAACCCCCTTGCAAACCCCCTGGCATAAACTAGTTATAATTTCATAGCTCCGAGGTCCTCAGCCTTTCCCCCGCCTAAAGCATGCTGCCATAGCAAGTGGGTTCTTTGACGTCCCGGCATTGTTGATTGCATTGTAGGTACAGGTTGGACAGTATGGAAACTCTAATTAATGCCCTGGCTCTTCACGTGGAATACTCTCATTGCTTCAATTATTGGGTTCCCTTTAACTTTCTAATCATCAAAACACTAGTTAATACCACATGTTGAGCTTGATTGCATGGATGCTGTGTTGTCATTCCAGTGGATTTCTTTCTGCGTAAGCACATTCAGAAGTCTGTGGGGAGGAGCAGGTTCATGATTACCTCGTTCCCTGTCTTCTTTCTGCTTTGGTACTTTAGATGTCATGATCCTAAAAAAGCATAAAATGGTTGGATTTTGGATTTTAAAGATGGATAATTAAGAAAGATTAGGTTTTGGAACTCTTTAAGCAAAGAAGGGCTAGCTCTGCCACGGGGGTGAGGTGCAGGTGGGCCCCGTCTCTCTTGCCTCCTTGCACGTTCTTTACGTGCATTTAGGGTGGGAGAATTCATCCATAAAGTTGCAAGGCAGCTAGAGTCTTGGTGCGTTGCTTTAGGTTGGTGTGTTTGACCAGCACTGTGACACTCCCAAGATTGCGGTGCACCAGAGTGGTTTCTCATCACGGACGGCGGCGTTGGGCATACTAGCAGCAGTGCATGTTGTGGTATCTGACACAGCCAGCTGTGTTCTGTGTATGGATCTCTGATTATTTAAGTGTTAGCATTCACAGCCTGTGATGTTTTCAGGTTTTCAGTGAAGGGCTAATTGCATTTAGTGCATTCTTAAGTCACTTTGTCGATGATGTTTCTCTACTAAAGTAAGGCAAGTATAAGTTAATTTAAAATTCCAAATTGACACAAAAACTTCTGATTCTCCATTTTAAGTTTTCCATTAGGGTAGACCCTAGAACCATTTCTTTCTTTTTTTTTTAATGGATACCCTCCTGAATTATCTGACAAGATTTCTATGTAAAAATGAAGTATTTGTTTAGGATTTTTTTTTTCTCTTTTTACAACAAAATATTGCCGTGTCTCTTGAGAGAAGCAGTTTGGTCAGCATCTTTTGATTTTTCTTTCCTTTCACTTAAGGCCAGAATTCAATTGATGTGAGTGTGATATAATCTTTATTTTCCTAGACCAATTTAGCTCTGTTGTTTTCCACTAATTGTAAAGTTTAATGTAAGTTTTTTTCAAGTTTAAGCCTGTAAATATCTTTCCCATTGAATAGTACCTAGAAGTATCAAACTTGGTAAGTCTAATTATAGTCCTCCTGATAACATTATGGATACAGAAATTTTCCTTTCTCTAGTTTGAGCAGTAGAACATTATAATGTGACCAGCTTGAAGGTACATTCCTTCCTAGTAGACTGCATTTACACTTGCCATCTGCTTATGCATTTAGGTATGGTATTGCCTCTTTCTGGGTTTAAAATGATAGGATATAAAATGATCAATAAGATAACCATTAGCATAGTAAATTACAGCTAAGGCTGTTGGAGGTACCTTAGCGATATCATACCCCTGAGTGAATGTTGACTGAAAAATAGTAAGACTGATTATATAAATTTGATGTCAAAACCATGCTATAGGGGGCTGATGTTGTGGCTCAGTGGTAGAGTGCTTGCCTTTCATGTGTGAGGCACTGGGCTCGATTCTCAGCACTGCATATAGATAAATGAATAAAATAAAGGTCCATCAACATCTAAAAAAAATTTAAAAAAAAAAATCATGTTACAGGCTACCTGATCAGGCCTGGCATAGAATAGAAAAGACCCCCACTCCCAAAGATGGCACAACAGAAAGCACCAAATCCATCGTTTAAGGTGCCCTTGTACAGGGGACACTTCCATAGCTGTCTAAAGTAGCCCTCCTAGTCCTGTTTTCTTGAATGTTCCATGGACTTATACTTTTCAGGCCATGGGGCTCTCATATTTAGATAATTTTAAATTAAATTGCATGTAACAGATATTTGTAACATAATATGTAATAGAATTGTCTTTCTTGGATTTTTTGTGAAAACTCAAAGCTGAAAATGTGATACAGATATTCCTTATTTTGAAGAGGTGCTAGACACAGCCTCAGAAGACTTAGAGAGGCCAGATGGTCTATTGATCATCCCCCAACAGCTATATAAAAAATAGCTTGACTGATTACACACACACACACACACACACACACACAGAATAGGGGGAGGGAGGGAAGAAAAATTCTATACCTTGTATTCTTATATTTTGAAGGACTATGAGACTTTATGAATTCCACAGTCAGAGGGCTTACCATAATGACTGGGCAGAAGGAATCGAGATATATTGTATGCGTGGAGCAAGTATACTGAGTGTACTTCTGGCCTGAACAGTTAGACAGTCATGGTGGATTTGTAAAGAACTTGCCCAGGAAGCCTGCCTCTCTAGATAGAAGAGCCCAGGTGTATAGGTCTTAAGCTTAGGGGAGTCCTGGAGGTGGGTCATGGGGCGCATGGTTCATGTCCTGGTAGTTTATAGTTTCAGCTGCTCCCTGTAAAGACCTCTAAAGTGCCCACTAGTGCAGCTCCTAAGAATCTTGCAGGAGGAGGCCACTTGCTCCCAGAAGGTTCAGATGTCATAACTATGACAGTGCTGGTTGAAACAAATTTACCTATATTTTCACTCCTCATTCTCAGTGCTGGTGCTGGGGAACCTAGAAAGAGAAGAGAGGAAATGGAGGATAAGAAAAATCAGGAATCATTTTCCTATAACATTTCTGACCTGAGGTGTAGGTATAGCCTAGGTAGAGTAGAGGGAATCTTTTTATTTGACTCCATGTTTTCAGACTTGAAAATGAGACTGTAGAAATACTTACAGGTGACCCAAGAAACTATACAGTGTACTTAAAATATTCTTCAGAAATGGGCAGAATTGTTCAGAACATTGTGAACAGAATATTAGAAGAATAAAGTTAATTATTGATTATTCCTTACTGATTTCAGTCGTGTTGATAAATCAGGGATTTTAGAGAAATGAGGGCTTTTCTATTTTCGTAAACTTTTTGAGAATTTTCATTTTGATTCAGTAAACATTTACTGAGCACCTAATATGTTCTAGGCATTCTTCTGTATATTTGGTGTATGTCAGTGAACAAAACAAAGAAGCCCCTGTCGTCTGTAGGGTTTATCTTCCAGGATGGGGAAGATGATGTTTTACAGTATACAAGAAGGTGATAAATCCTAAAGAAAAATAAAGCACAGTAGGTGGTGGGGATGGAGACACAGTGGGAAAGTGTTCTGAGCAGAGCCTTCAAGTGTTTGAGGAAATGAGTGACTCAGGTTTCTGAGGGAAGAGTGTATCAGGCAGAGAAGAGCTAAAGCAAAGGGTATTCTGTGCCTGATACAGGAGGGGCAGTTCAAAATGATCAGAATTACTAAGACACGTGTCTAATGTGTGAGACGCAAAGCATTTCATACAACGGAGCCTTTGCATAAAAACCAAGTAAATGAATGAAAGCAAATAGCAGTTAGTTGTTGGGAGATACCCTGTGCTTCCTCTTTTCTGTTCCTGGTTTCCATTTTTGGGCTGAAGTGTGAATACGGTAATATCAAGCTGTAGGAAAGGACCAGGTTCTCAGGGCTGCCTTTGCAGGGAACCTAAGTCCACTGTTCCTTATGGCCTTTGGGCAGCCATTCTGGGAGTAGTTCTTCGTCATCTCTGTAAACTTCCCAGTCCTTGTTCACAGCCACCCTGGCTTTCATTTTATTCCTCGAACCACCATAGACCAGTCCTGCTAGAGGTCTGATCATTGCTTCTTTTACTGATAATGGAGGCCACAATGTTCACATGACTGGTGGTTCTTGTTGCTTCGGTCTCATTATCTTTGTCACCTCCAGAGAGCTGCCTCTTCTGACCTCCCAGTCTAGGTTGGTTCACCTGTCCCCGCACCCCGCTCCAGCTATCTTTACTTTTTCCTGGCATGATTTTCTTAGTACTTGTATATGTGTGAAATTATTTTGCTTATTTTATGCATTTCTTTATCAGTCCTTCATGAAAATATAAAATAATTAAAACTTTGTCATGTTCACAACTTGAATCAGCGATGCAGTGCATACACTGTAGGACAGCAGAATAAATCCTCAAGAAATAATTTTTTGCAGAATGGATAAATTATAGAAATGTCAAAACAGCATATATTGAGTTTTTACTTTGTGCTATATTTTGCTAAAATACTATTCTGTATATTTCCTATTTGAAGCCTACACTGTTGCCCAGGGTTTTTAGGGAAAATTTGTCCAAGTAAATTACCCAGCATTACACATCTAGTTAAGTCTCTCTTTGCCTCTATAACCTTGTAACCATCATACCACATAACCATTTAAGAGAGCTCTGCAGGGGCTGGGGTTGTAGCTCAGTGTAGAGCACTTGCCCAGCATGTGTGAGGCACTGGGTTCTATTCTCAACCCTGCATGTAAATAAATAAATAAAATAAAGGTCCACCCACAACTTTAAAAAAAAAAAAAAAAAAGCTCTGCAGAGTCCTCAGTTTCTCTGCACATCAGCACCTTAGAAGACTTATACTGGCCAGTACCTATACAGGGTAGTTTATTTTAATACCCGTATTGTATAAACTTGTTTATTTTGATGTTGGAGAGTGGTATTTGGCAGGAATCAAAGATGGCTGCCCTTACAGTGAATTTGGCCCATAGTCATCTCTGTTTGTCTGGTAACATTATTTCAAAACAGGAAAACTCGTCTAAAAATCTAGACTTGAGGTTGCTCTTGAGTAGCAACAGCTCCTTCTGATGGGGTGTGTGTGTTCTTGCCCACTGCAGTGTTCCCCTCCGTTCTGCTCTTGCTTGCCAGCCACCCTGGTCCCAAAGGGATTTCATGTATTTTAGAGGATCTTGAAAGAGACATGCAGCATGTTTGAGTAGTTGATGTACGTGAAGTTGCAGACATAGTTACATTAAACAAACAAACAAACAAAAAACAGAAAACCTCCATACAGCTGGCCCTTTTTACTTGGAGGGTGCACAACCCACCACAGAGATGGGGAGCCTCGTAGACAAAGTACCCAAGTGTTCTTATGTAGAGTCACCCAGACCATCCCAGGCATCTCAATGGAGGTGACATTATTTTTCTCCCTCAATCCATATTCTGATATTAACAATGTTAATATATTAATTCTTTGTGAATTGTATATCTAAATGTGAGTGGACAGACTTGAAAATACTTTAAAAAAAATTCTGATATGCTTGGAAGGAACCCTACTGTTCCAGAGCAGAGTCAGATGAATCTTGCTTCCAGGATAGTGAATTGGACTCTTTAAGACAGCCACAGATTCACTCTAACCTGTGAGTCTAGATACAAAATGAGAATGCCCCTTTCCCATTCTTATAACTGAGCTTGACCTACCTGAGTTTGCTGAACTGCCTGTTGCTTTACTATTGTCACTAGGCATCATAATAAGCAGATACTTCTGAACTTCTACTTTTCTAAGCCCCTACAAATATCATTTAGAAATAACAAATTTAATACCTATTTGTCAGAGGTAAAACAAAAAATGCATGAATACTTTTAATATATTTAGAATACTTACTTTTGTTACATGATGGGCATTTGGTTTTTGTCCATGCAAGCAACTAATATAAAAAATATTGTGTTGAGAAATATTGCTTGAGTTGTCTAAGTAGGAAGTACATATTTAGAAAAAAAAAAATCATTCAAATGGACTCCATGTTGATTAGCATTCGTTAGCATTCTTCAATCCTGGTCAGATCCTAAAATTCACAATTGTTCCTTTCTTGTTCTTTTTATATTTTTCTGTCATGATTTATTTCTACTAAGTTTTTATAGTAGAGTCCTCTCAGCTCTAGATATTGAGTCCAAAATTTTTGTTATTTAAATTATTATTTACCACAAATACTTCAAAAAGGCATACCATCTTTGACTTTCTGATTGTGTAGATTCTGGACCTTTAGTTTGTCCCTCTTTTTTCCTTAACCAGTATTATCTAAAATAAATTCTGGAACTTCACGTGTGTGTACACACACACACACACACACACACACATACACACACTGAATATTTTTTTAGTGCATAATATTTTGCCAAGAGAAATAGCTGAACAAATTTGTGATGCATAGACTTATAAAAATTTACTACTGTTTGTACAGGCTTTCTTCTTTTGTGAAGTCTTACATTGTGAATAGAGGTGGATTTAATTGTAATTTAAATCACCATGTTACCTCATTTGGTTGTATTATTGGATTGTTAGGTTAATGTATATAAAGTGCTTTGAGTTCTTATACAAGACTAGAGAGATTTATGCAAATATATACACAATTTATGTGCAATTATGTATACTCCTTGGAAGAAAGAGTAAACGTCTTAAATATTTTATAACACATATGCTCTCATTTGCCATATTATTGACAGCAGGCTAAAGGTGAGAAGGATGGCATCTTATTAATCTTTATATCTCTTGTCCCCCCACAGCGCCTAATACTTTTTAAAAGCTCTGTAAATGTAAGAATCAAAGGGAACGTGTCTTGTGTAATCAGCATCTGCATCATTTATGATAGATTACCCCAGCCTTTCTCATCTGGCTTTAACTCTTATCTGAATATGTCTTCTCTCATTGAAGTGGTATTTAAGTTTTCACCTCTGTAATTGTTTGATTGCTAAATCTTATGGTCAACAAGTTGAACGTTTAGCCAATACCCTGTGCAAATAAACTGACATCATTTTTGACAGCAAGGGAATATACAGTCAATGCAGTATTTCAGGAAATTCTGACAACTGTTAGTCAAAGATCATTAATCAAGTAACTGAGATACTATAAAATTGGTAGAAATTACACAGAAATCAGGAATAAAAAGGCTTGAGACAGTCTGTGGCCAGCCTTTTAACCTTTCGAGGAGTCTTGGCATTCCTGTAACTATGAATTTAATGGCTCTTCCGTTTCATGTGCTTAAGACCCTTTTTATTACAGGTAATTTTCTGCATAAAGCGATCAGCTAGATAAAGCTGTATTTCAAAACTTTTAAATGTCTTTTATTACATTATTATCACCATGGCTGATTCATTTATGAAACACAAAGCACTCCCATTTGGACAGATTTATTCTTGTATCTGTTTTTTTCCCTGGATTTGCCAGAATCCCATCCTGTTCGTGTTCTGAAGGTTAATGCCCAAAGTCAAGCAGACAGAAGCCAAGTGCTGCAAGGTTTCCAAGATTAGGACTGATTCCCTTCACAGAAATAAATGATTCCTGCCATGTTCAGTGATTTTGTGCAGCACTCCCCACGGCTGAGTGAATGCATCAATACTGTAGTTCTTACATGCTGTACATACTGATGACACTCGGTGTTAACTGATTGAGCCGTGCACTGGAGACGACGCACCTGCAAGAGGAGTGCAGACACATATATTTTTATCCTGGTTTTGAAACATTTATTTTACATTTATTTTACTTGGGAGTCACAGTTTCCAATTCCATGGGCTCTCAAGCCACACTGCTAAGGTAGAACAAACCGTTAAGTACTGCTTTGTTGTCAGAATTATACTGAAAATGGTCTCAGGTTTATACCCTTTGCCACAGCTGGATCTTATACTTTTGAGAGAAAATGATATGAAGGTGACTGTTGAGAGTCCTGACAAATTAGAGACTCTGTGGAATTTAAGTCTCATAAGAGGTTCTAGCTAATGATGGGCAAGTGGATCATTTAATTCAATTATGAGGAATCATTTTGGCTACATTTTCATGTTATATTTTATTATCATGTTTTATAGGCTTTGAGGCAGCAGCAGAAAAGAAGAAATGGAGTCTCAATGATGGTAAACAAGACTGTTCCTCGTGTTGTTTTGACACCATTAAAGGTGTCTGATGAGCAGTCGGATCCGCCTTCAGGTAAAGAGCTAAAATATTGTATGCTTGGCCAGTTTCTTCCCGGAGGAGACTTTCTCACTGAAAGAGATGTCATGATTTTTTTTTTTTTTTTTTAATTAATAATACTTCCACTTGAAGTTTGGTTTAATTTTTTTTTAACATCTTCAGCTCTTCAGTGATTCAAAAATAGAGTCCCACCCAGTTTAAAAAAAAAAAAATAGAAAAGGCACCAGCTCACTCATCATGAAATGACTTCATTTGCTATTGTCAGTAGGTGTGAGAAAATACGTGGTGAACCTAGGTGGATTTTGTTGCTGCTTTGGCTTTTGTTTGTTGAACTTTAATGGTGGAGCACATGCTGATGTGAAACACCAGAAAAGCAGTTCTTCCGTGAGTGTGAATTTGTTTTTTCAGTCCTCTCCTGCAAAATCTGGAATCCTTTATTAGTTTTTGTGTTCCAGCAACATTCTTCTCACCTCGGTGCAGCCCTGACCTTTCCTTCCAATTTACCTCCTGTCACTTTATCAGCTATGTACCATTGTATTTATTATTCTATTAATGTTTGCATTTTCTGTTCCTGCTTCAACATAAAGTTATTCATAAAGGTCTGATCTCTCCCTTTTTTCAAGAATCCCTTCTTCCCTCATCTGTCTGTCTCTGTCTTGTATCATCTCTAAATGGCATCCGACTGCTCAAGATTATTCATGTATTTTTACAAAAGATTAGACTATTTCTTTTAAAAGCTTTCAAATCAGTGACTGTGTTTTTGATTCTGCTATTAAGCCATCTGTTCTTGCTTTTGGTCCTATTTGATTGATTTATTGGGCTTTTCTCTTTTTATCCAGTAAGAGAATCAGATTGTGGCCAAAGGTAGTATATTAAATCTTAGACAAAAAGATTGTATCTATGATTCTTAAAACAATTTTAGATTTTTCTTTTCAAGGACAGCAGAAGGAAGATAATGGCATAATAACTATTTCCTTTTTTAGGATCGGAATCTAAAAATGGTGAAGCAGACAGTTCAGATAAAGAAATGAAACATGGGCAAAAATCTCCCACTGGAAAACAAACAAATCAGCACTTAAAACGATTAAAAAAGTCTGGTTTAGGTGAGTGATCAACAGATTAACATGTTACATTTTAGAGTTGTACATCTGTTCAAATAAGTTATGGAGCATTCCAAAAACTTTTTAAAATGGTCAAACAAATTAAAATATCCTTCTATTTGTCTTTAAAAAAAAGGAGAGAAATATTATAGTTACAGTGGGAATGATCTTCAGCTTATAGCTAAATTTGTGAATGGTGTTATTGGATTAAGCAGAAGGTAAAGATAACAAACTTAAAATGAAATATGTATTCAGATAATTATCTTCCTAGTTGTAACTTCATCTAATGTGTAAATTTTTGTCTAAGCAACTAGGTTTCCTTGTATTATTTGCTTTATGGGGAAAATGCCACTCTTAGGAAGGCTTCCTTGAACTGGATAATACGTTATCCTTGGGGTCTGCTGCAGGAAAACTGCTCTGCTTTGCGTTTTGTCTGTGCTGCTTAAAATATTTAGTAGTGTGTGTCTGAATAGTGAGCATGGCTGAGAAGCAGGACACAGTCCTCGGGTCTTGCCAGTTAGCACCAGGTTTTCTTCTAAATGCTTCCTTCCTAATAACTCTTCACTGGGGACCCAACTGCAGCTTCCAGGAACATTAGAATTAAAAAGACAAAAATAAATGCTTCCTGGACTAGAAATGATAATTTCTCCATCACTGTGTCTTGTTGAATGACCTTGACCTAATGACTTCATTCCCGTCTTTTAGTTATTTCACTTGTGAATAAGAGTAATGATAATAACCTGGATCATTATAATATTTTGTAAAATGGTTGGTAGAAACTACAAACTTATTGACTTGAACTTTATTTCTGGTTCTACCTCTTATCTTTTTCACAACTTAGGATCTTTCTTATTTGCAGAGTTTATCTTTTTTTTATCATTCAAGTGTGATTTTAATACATTTATTTAATTTTTGATAAAAAAAATTTTTTTTCTGTTGCCTACGTTATACCAGGCATTTTCCCAAATACTGGGAACATGCTTTCAATAAAAAAGCCTTTTAACAGTATTTATATATCCAGGAAAACAGAAGTTATTTTCATTTAAATTCTTTAAATATAGTATAATTACCTATTTCACATTATTTCTAAGACTAAATAATTTTATAGTTACCGTCAAACCCCAGATGTGTATTTGTGTATAACCACACGCACATGTACTCAGACATATTTTTTTTCCTAGTCTTTTGGGTGTGGTAAATAGCTCCCAAAATGGAAAATGATAGTGGGAGAATGACAAAGAAGGTACTGAAAAGTACATAACTCTCCAAAGAAAGCCATGTTACCATACACAAAGTGATTAAAAGGTCAATGACCTTTAGTTAGAAAGGCCTGCTGCCAACTTCAATAAAGTCAATGTTATGCAATGGGAGTAAGAAAATTCATGGCACAATGTCACATGCCGCCACCACCCCACCCCCACCCCCCATTTACTTACTTAACTAACTTCAGGACTGGAGTGACAGTTTACTGTGCTGTGTCATCAGGATCCTTATGATTCTGGTTTGCTTCCATTCTACTTGGAGACACCTTGAATTCCATACTCAGTAAGATAGAGAATCAGAATTTTTTTCTTTTTTCTTTTCTTTTTTTCTTTTTAACGTCCCAATCAAGCCTGCTCCTAGAAAATCCTGCATACCACTAACATTTTTTTCTGTTCAAATTTGTACTGCCAGAGTATTTTGGCTGACTTGTGAGCCAATGGAAAGGGTACTAAGGGAAGCCACCAGGGTCTTTTTAACGTGCTTTGTGTTAGACCACAAAATAGGAGAAATAATGAAGCTACCTTGTGGAGGAAAGGAGAAGGGAAGATAGATTCACTGGTCATATTTAATGCAGTGGTCTAGGCATTTTGATATGTTATTTCAGTTAAATCTTTAATTTTGTATAGTAGAATGATTTCCATTTTATAGTTGAAGAGGCTGAGGCCCAGAAAGGTTAAGGAGGTTGCTCATAAATGGCACAGCTAACATACAAGCCAAGGCATAGCTACTCCACAGTCTCAGCCATTCATTTTGGATGGAATCCAAATGTCAAATCACCTAGCCTGTAATTTACCCATGTAGGCATCACTGAGGAGCACCCAACTCTGTGATGTCATGAGGAGTCTACCTTGTGTTGACAGTGTAGGTGCTGGAACTGTAGATCTCCTGTATCCTGTGTGATAAGGGCAAGAAAATTGTGGGATCTAAGATAAGTCAATTAGGGTAGAAACCTGTCCACAACAAACTGCAGGTGATTACCGGGAAGGACGGCAATTGACTGCCTAACCTGGCAAGCAGCGGAATGGAGTGGCTTCTTTTGTGTTAGTGAGGTTGGTAGTGCTTTTTAAGCTAGCAGTTTATACCCTGCAGTATAAAATGAAAAATAAATAAATAAATAAATAAATAAATAAATAAATAAATAAAGTGGGAGAAAGAACCTTAAATATAACCATTCCCAGACAGTGTCTTTTTTAGACACTGATAATCTTGATGTTCTGTTAGAATCAGGAGGTTTAGTACCCTGTAAGGCATCTTTGTGAACATTCTGCTCTCTTTGCCTTTAAGTTGTTAGCTCCTTGGAAGCAGTGACCTTCTTCTGCATCTTTGTGGTCCATTATATCTCTCCTGTATAATATTTGCTGAATAAGTTTTGAATGAATGAATAGTTCAGATTAACTGAATGAGCTATTCAGTCCATCTGAATGATACCTCCTGTAGGTTTCAGCTACTTATGTCTCCTTGGATAAAAATGACCCTATGTATTTGAGTAAGGTCATTCTTTGTGAACCCATGTATAGCTGTTGAACCAGTACACAGGAGTGATCCCACCCCTCAGCCCTTAGCCAGCCAAATAGCAATAGGTGGCTCTTCCTCATCTGTTTCTCCCACTTAAGCCCCATGTCTAATTCAAATAGTATCAGAACTATGGTTTTAACTTTCTTTCCCTCCTTTTGGTAGGGGTAGCTGCATATAGGTCCTAACCTGTGGAACACACATTCTGAATGAAAACAAATGCCATAGTCTGTTCTAATTTAAATTGAGAGTTCTGTAACAAATTCCAGTCAAAATTGAACTTCAGAGTGCACATCTAAATTTTCATTCTTATTGTGAGATTTCCCTAGTAGGAAACAAAACAAAACAAATACTTCTAATCATCTCCCAAGTACTTCCTCTTGATAACTACTTAATTTGTCAAGTTGTAGGATAATCACCCTGTTTAGGGTACAATTTTCACTTGGTTCTTAGAATCTAGTGAGTGAGCCTGTGTGACTAAGCACACAGTAGACCCCTATGTTTTCCTGAGGACTAAATAGAGGACCTACTGTACCCCTTCCAGACCCTTTCATATGCCCACCTTCTTTGGAGAAGGTTCCCAGCTACACAATTTAAAAAATTAGTAGTAGTAGTAGTAGTAACAGCAACAGCAACAACAACTACAATGACTTTCAGCTTCCTCAGACATTCTAGTTCTGAATGTCATTCTTCATATGAGAATTAAGTCACTCAGCGTGAGAACCCACTGCTCTTGACCTAGGCGTTTCACTCCTTTACTCTCCGCCAAGGTTATGTGTGAAAACTGAGCATTTCCCTGAGGAGCCCTCTGATTGAATAGACTTGTTAATCTGGGATGAGTGAGTGCAGCTGGAAAAAATAATGGTTCTAAGTAGAACTTCTTTGACAATGGAATAGTCAAACAAAAACTTTATTGGTCCCTCTCCTGTTTCTGCATCAAGCATGGTAGAAAACAATTCCAGTATGCATAAAAACAAATTCTAACCACATCTGCAAGGGTTCTTTTATTATCACAGGCCACTAAACATTAGTTTACCAAATAACCATGGAGCGGAAACCTCAGGATAGGTGTGACTGCAGATGAGGTTGAAGATACATATTTTTCTTGTCTAATCAGAGTTTTCAGTGTTCTCTGTCCTTATCTTATCAAAGGATAAGACTTATTATTTAAGGCCTCCCCCATGAAGTTTTCTGAGAAAACCTTAGTAGTTTATCATATCACTGTCTTTATAGCACTTAGAGCATGGATTTGTTAATATTTCAAAAAGTTTCTTAGTGCTACACTGTCTTCTCACTTGCTTCATATGTTTTTAATTATTCAACTTTATGTTTAGAGCAGTTTTAAGTTCAGAGTAAAATTGAACTGATGCACAGAGACCCCCACGCCCCTAACCCCACATGTACAACCTTCTCCGCTATTGACAACCTATGCCACAGGGTGCATGTGTTATTACAGTGGGTGAACCTACGTTGGCTCTTCATCTCTGCAATGGTTTACTTAAGGTTCACCCTTGGTGTGCTTGTTCTTTGGGTTCTCAGAAGCAGAAAATGTCTTTGCCCTTATATTATTGTACAGAAGAGTTTTTTTTTTTTTTTTTTTTTTTTTTTTTTGTACAGAAGAGTTTTGCTGCTCAAATATCCTCTGTGTTCTGCTTATCCCCTCTCTTGTATTTCTTTTTCTAACATTTTCCCCTAAATTGTTAAGTTCCTTGATTTCAGGGTCATGGACCTAAACTAGTTTTTAGTTGTATTTCTTCTTACCCAATCACACAGGAGTTTTAAAAAGTGCTTGCTAAGCAAACCCAAGCTGCTTATGAATGTCTCTGAGGGTGTTTTCATAATGTCCTCATTGAGCCCAACTTCCAAAATTCATTCATATATTCATATGAACATATTCGGCTTAATATTTTATAGTAAAGAGTTGTACCTTTTCTGGTTTTTAAAAAAATGGTTACACATTCTTTAAATAAATCAATACAGAAAAGTACAAATGAAATTTGAACAATAACCCTCCATCCTCTCATCCAAATTATTATTCCCTGTGTTTTATAACATTTCTTAATGTGCATCTAAAGCCAGAGATCATCTTATTTTATACTATTGTTTTATTCCATTTTAATTAGAAGTACTAAATTTAATTAATTTTAGACTAAATAAGAAACAGAAGTAAAACCAAAACCCAAAATTGTTAAATATTGCCCCAAGACATATTCATATCTCTCCAAGATATTAGAAACAGGAAAAACCAAAATAGAAGCGATTGCTTAACTGTTCATTTCGATTTGGGGCAATATAGTATGAAAGGGAAATAATTATCTTTACAGTCTTACCTACTTCCCATGTTTTTGTTGTATTATTATTATTATTATTATTATTATTATTATTTTTGCAGTGCTGGGGATTGAACCCAGGGCCTTGTGCTTGCCTCGCAACTGAGCTATCTCCCCAGCCCTGTTGAATTATTTTTTAAACATCAAGGTTGATGACATTTGTATTTTATTGGTTTAACCTTAATGGCCATAGTTCTTTAACCCTGGTACTATATTTTAATGAATTCAGTGTGCCATTCCTTTTGTTTATGATGATATTTTTGTCTTCTTTTTCCCTTCCTTCCATATTTCTCGAGCTCTGTTTCAGAATCATTTCTCTCCATTTTCTTGGAGACAATAAAGAACTCCTTGGTTTTGAATCTTCCCTGTGTGTTTGGGCAGTTCTTTTGTCTGTCTGGTCTGCCTGACATTTGTGCTCCCCCCCCCCCCCCTTTTTTTTTTTTTTGGTCTTTGTATGTACACATTTAATGCATACTTTCTATGTTTATTCCTTTCTGGAAATACTAACAACAGAACATCCCTGATCAAGAAGTACTCCAGAGTCTAACTATTCCAGAGAATACTTAGTGGTTCTAAGACCAGATTGGTGGTTTCAGACCTACCTTCTATCTGAAATAGCAGAGAACTAGCCTGACCCTGATTGGGTACAGGCCCCATGATTTTTATCATGAGACCACCCTTTTGTATAGCCTGGACACTTATGGTGGCAGTTCAGCCACCGCTGCTTCTCCTCTCTCCTTCACCCTGCCTCTGCTACTTCAGACCCTATAGGCTAAATGTCTGGGAATTGGACACTAAAATGGCTACATCTTTTTCCTTCTCTGGGTACTATAGGGAGATATGAAGTACCAGCTTTAATGAGATAAGACAATCATATGTAATTGGATTGTTCTTAAGCCAATTAAGAGTACATGTGTAAGGATAATTAAAATGGAATTAAACATCCTCTGTGGCAACACATTTGGTTCAGCTGTTCTGTCTTTTGTCCAACATTCTAAAACATATTTTTGCTTAGGTGGTCAACTTGGAACTAGATCCTCTATTGGCTGTGTCATGAAAGACGTGCCTCTGATGCTTCCTTTTTTCTATGATACTCTTGAAAGATTTTGAAGCATACTACATAGTAACAGTATGGGTCCTACTTCTCACATTGCTTGACATGGAATATGTTTCAGAATTTTTTAAAACAAATACCCCAGTGTTCCTTTCCAATTAGATCTGTCATTACCTTTATATGAGAATATTTAGGCTATGAAATAAGAATTAAACAAACTCCCTTTTTGATTTTCCAGCATTTATTTAGCTCTTGTCTCTTCCTCAGTTGCTGAGAAAAGAAAGGTCTTCCAAATTCTCTCTCTGATGATCTAGGGTTTTTTATTTTTTGAATTGTGAAATATTTCAAAAATACAGATGCTAATAAAATGGCCACCAGTATAACCATCAATGTGACTCAACAATGTTAGATTTTTAGAAACAAATGCACCTTGTAAGAGTTTTGTGTTGAGAATGATGATTTTATTTTCTCATACGGTACTTAGTTCAGAATAAAGATTATAATAATTTTAAAAAGTGAAATGAGAAATGTGTTTCTTTACCTTTTCTTTGAAATCTATGTTGTAAAGTAGTGGAAGAGCTTCAGAAAGGAGGTAAAGAGAGTCCCCAAGCCCACATCTTTAGAGCCATTTTTATTTCCTGCTTTGAGTGTACATGCTAGGGATTGCCTGCTGATCCATTTTTTAAAAGATTTTTTATGATTTATTTGTATTTTCTATTTCTAAGCTACATTTGAAAATTCGTAAACTTAAAATGATTTTCTACAAATAATTTTCTTAAAATAATATTCTACAAATGTATTGACAAAAGTCACAGTGTTATATTACACTCTATAAGATCTGGTTTTCATTATATCTGCCTTTTAAATCTGTGTTATATCCAGTATTATGTCCTTTTAAAAATTCCTATATATAATTGTGCCATCTCTCACTATGAATATCAATTTTATTAGTTTAATTTAAAAAACAACCTTTTAATTATTGATGGTCTTCATTGTTCTTTGGTTCCGCGAAAGTTTAGTATTATACTTATTATCTCTTTTTGAGTGTTTATTCTTTGGTTGATTTATTAACTTTACAACTTGAACAGATGACTCTTGAATTTATCAACCTTTTCCACTACTCTTTAATATGTACAATTTACCTTTAAAACCAGTTGAGGAGCGTTTTACAGATTTGTCATTATCACTTAAATTTCCATTACAACATTTTCTCCTTTAACTTGTGAAGTACTTGAAATGTGCTTTTGAATGTCCAAAAGTGCAATAGATATATGGGGCATCAAAGAGTTGCTATCTTTGTATTTTGATACCTAACTTTATTTTTCTCTGGACAGAGACAAGATTTTATATTAACTCTTCAGTATTTGTTAAGATTCATAATGGTGATTTATTTTTTTCCTTACTTCCTTGAGTTCTGGAAAAAATGATTTCTCTAAAGGCTCTGTGCAGCGGTTTCTGTTAAATTCATTGGTTCAAGAGTAATAATTGAGTTGTGAAAGTCCTCTGTGTTTGTAAGATACTTTTAAAGCTGAGTCATTGGTTTTTAGCTTCCTGACTTCAGTTTCCTTGTTTTTCTCCCACTTTTACATTTTTGAGGCTCTCACACTTAAATGAATGCAGGTTCAAGGTCATTATGTTTCCAGTGAATCATTTCTTACACATTGAGAGAATGATTGTTCTCATACCCAATAATGTTTTTTGTGTTTGTTTTTCTTTCTGATGTTAACCTTGTGTTATTGGATTTTTGTTGTTGTTGTTGTTTGGAATCTCTGATTTGTATTTCTTAGTTTATCCTCCTAATTTTTATCCTTTGTATGTAATTTTTGTTTTAAGCCTCTCTCTAAAAAGCAGCATGTAACTGGAGTTTATTACTTTAAGTCTAACATAAAAAGCAAGTCACATTTATCATGGTTTGCTGGACTTTTATTTTTTATGCCTTCCCTTTGATTTACTAAGTTTTCCTTCCATCCATTTATTGGGAGGTTATAGGTTTCTTCTTTCAAGGCTACCTATGGTTTTAACAAAATAAAAAAAAATTAGTTTGTATGTATTTCATTCTCAGTGTCAGTTTTTTGTAGTGCTCTTGTATGAGTCACATCTTGCATGCAATTACTGTTAAGTATTTTATTTCCACATTGTCTTCACTCTCATCTGTCATTGTATTATTTTTTACAATTAGTGTTTGGAGCAATTCATGCGTATTAGTCTTTTAGTTTGCCATTGCTTTTGCAGCCCTGTCATTCCTTCCTTGATAGAATTTCTTTATTTGGCAAGAACATCCACTAGTGGTTATTTCAGCAAGATTCTCTAAGGAATAGAATTCAATTTTGGGCCCTGAAAATGTTCTTACTTCTTTGCCAATTTTTGAGAGACAGTTGCAGATGAAATTCTACATTGTCATTTGTTTCCTCTTGGCCCTTTGAAGATATTCCAGTGTCTTCTGTTATTTATTCATAAAGTTTCTGTCCTTCTCATTGTCATCTCTCTGGAGATGATGTGTCTTTTCTTCCAAATGGTTTTAAGATACTCTTTTTTTATTTTTGATGTTTGGAGATTTCAACATTTCAGATGGAGGAATGGAAATGGGCATTTATCTTTCTCGAGATCGTGTATAGCTTTTTATGAGAACTCATATTTTAAAATATCTCATCCATTAACTGACTGTTCAAATATTGCCTCTCTGCCATCCCCTGTTTTTTTCTTTCTGAAACTCTTATAGATAGGCATTGTGACTACTTATCCATTCTCTGTATTTCTGCCCTATTCTAAATTGACTCATCATTTAATTTAATTTTGTCTTTGCGGTACTGGGGATTGAATCAAGGACCTCAAGTATGCTAGCCATGTACTCTACCAGTAAGCTGCAAGTCCAACCTTTTAAATATTTTTAAACTTGCTGAATAGTTTAAATTTATTGATTGCATTATTTTTTATTTTCTAGCATTTTAAAAAGAATTATTTTTATTTTGAGAGAGGGCTTCATTAAATTGCCCACTCTGCCCTGGTACATGAGATCCTCCAGCCTGTAGCCTCTCAAATAGCTGGGATTACTGGGGTGTGCCACCATACCCCACAGACTTTTCATATTTATACTACGTTCTAGATATTTTCTTCAACTCTATATCATGATTATTTAATAATTATTTCATGCTGTGTCCATTAAATACTTCTGTTAATTTCTAAAAACTAAATTTCATTTCTGGAAGTTCTATTTCTGTTTAAGATATGACTATTATTTTATCATAGTGTTCTGCTTATTCTTTTTTTCTTTTCTTGTGTTTAATTTTTTAAAACAAAGATTAATAACCTTTCTCAGTGAAGGATCAAAGGGCAAATACTGCAGGTTTTTTAGACCATTATATCTGTTTCAACTCTGCAACTCTGTATTATACTGCAAAGTAGACCTAGACATTATATAAACAACTGGGCATGATTATATTCCAGCAAAACTGTATTTATCAAAACAGGCATTGGACTTGCAATAGCTCATGGATCATAATTTGCTGACCTGTGATTTAAAACATTCTCTTTATAATCACAGGCAAGCAGTTCTCTTAGCTCAAGTAACTGAGCATAGTCATTCTTTTCAGCTGACTGTCCCTTATGGTGGATCATTTTGTGGTTTGTCCTGATTTTGAGTTGTGAACTGTACATGTAGCCTTCTGTTGGACATGAGTGTGCCTTGAGTTGTGAAATTATCCCTCAAAGCACTTCTGAGATTCAGACCTGCATCTGATATTTTTATCAAGATTTGCATTTTAGATTATTGCCTTCAGAAATTTGCTGAATAATAGCAATTTTCTGAAATCATCCAGTATTTAGTGCACTACTTGAAACATGGTAAACATACAGCTACTATTGCTGCTATTTTCTCTGTTAAAGTTAACAGTATCTGTCTGGGAATATAGTTCAGTGGAGCAATTCCTTAGTGTGCTCAAAGTTTAGTCCCTGGCACCACCAAAAATAAAAATGAAAATAAAATTAACACTATTTTTGTAATTATTATCATAGATTTTGAGTCTTACAGAATTTATATCAGTTGTAGTTGTTACCATTTATGCTTCCAAAGTTTCTAAAAATTCTGATTAATTACAAGTTCCTCATTAAAATATTTTTTTATTAGGACATCCTTTGAGTTAAAAAATTAGAAGACATTGAGTGAAATGTTTCTTATGGAAATTAAGGATAGCCAATGCCAGACAAACATAAAGGAGCTTCGTAGCCTCCTCTTCTGAAATATCATTTTCAAAGGGTTAGAATTAAACATATGATTGAGTATATATGTTCAATATATACATATATGTGTGTGTGCATGTATATTTTCCTCAATCTGTAGTAAATTCGTACCTCTTGCTTGTTCATCACAGGACACTTGAAATGGACCAAAGCTGAGGACATTGACATAGAAACCCCAGGATCTATTCTTGTCAACACTAACTTGAGGGCATTAATAAATAAACATACGTTTGCTTCCTTACCTCAGCATTTTCAGCAATACCTCCTGCTTTTGCTTCCAGAAGTGGATAGGCAGGTAAGTAGAAGTTTTAGACATTTGGTATCAGTCACTAGTTACCTTATGAAGTGGCAGGTCTGTTCTCAAAGATGACTGATATCTCGATGGTCTGTTTAATAATAATGTAGTACATTTATATAATTGATTTATATCTACTTATTTATTGCTGTCATTGGCTTAGTTGTTTAATCTGCCAAGAACAGAACCATATTTTTATTCTTAATAGTGAGCCAGTTCTAATTTTAAAATGTAGTGTACTGCAGTAGAGTGAAAACTGTAGACCTTCACATTGGGAAGGGAAAGCAAAGAAATCAAACATTCCTCTATCAAATAAATCTTTGAAGTAGCTGCTCCTTTGCCTGGAGGGAATATTGAAATTCAGTAATAAAAAGCCAGGGTTTCTAAGAAATTATGTAAATGTTTTTATTCTCAACTCTTTCCAAAAGGCATTTAAAATTTATGTTTGCATTTGCTTTCTGAGAGTCTATCATCATGAATGTGATTGCCTATAAATAATCACCTTTTATCTTTCTTTTTAGTGTAACTGGAAATGCTCTTAAGTATATTTTTGAAAAGCTTCTAAAATAAGGAAATACAAATATAGGCCCGTAATAGCAGGCATCAATCATCTTCTAAAGCCATTTCCTTAGAAAAGCAAAGGGAAAAAAATTTTCATCACATAAACTTTTATTAAGTTTCACAGAAATTATTGAGTGGTATCATGAAACATTCTTCTGTTCTTATTTCATTAAATTCTGACACTGTATATTGTTTCCATTTAATGGACTTAACTAATAGATGTGTATTTATGAATTTGTATTTTAAAATGATAGGTACATTCATGATTCAAAGTGGGCAAATTTCCATATTACCTTAAAAAAGTTTTCTTAAGTTTTTATTTGATTCTGTTTTCTATTAACTTACCCATCTCCTTTCATAATATTTAAATATGATAAGCAATAATTTATTATAGTTCCTGTGTATCTCTTTTGTTCATACTAAGAAAAAGATGGTTTTGTTTTCAGATATATTTTCATTTGGGAATTTGCCTTCATGAAACAAAAATTTACTTACCATTTACTGTTAACATACTTCACGTGCTCTGGGAAAATAGAAAGACAGTAAATGGTTAATGAGTGGTTATAGAATTAATGATTAAATATACTCTAGTTGCATGCATATACTTTTTGTGAATAACTAAACCATGGAGTGGAGACAGGTAAGCTTAGAGGAAAAAGACAAAGGTAAATTGCAATTTTTTTTTCATACCTGAGATTGAACCCAGGGTTACTTAACCACTGAGCCATATCTGCAGCCCTTTTTTATATTTTATTTAGAGACAGGATTTTGCTGAATTGCCTAGGGCCTTGCTGAGTTACTGAGGCTGACTTCGAACTCATAATCCTTCTGCCTCAGCCTCCTAAGCCTCTGGGATTATAGGTGTGCACCGTGGCATCCGGTGAGCCATTTTTTTAATGTGAGTTGCAATTTTTTATGCAAAGAGAAAAAATTCAGACAAATTCAAGATCCTTGAATTGAATATTAATATACAGATAGAATATGATTAAAATGGATGAAAAAGTACCAAAAGGTCCAAAGACGTAAAAATCAAAAGCTAATTTGGCAAGAGTCTGAAATAGCGGAAGAACAGTACAGATATTTCTGGAAAGACATTGGAAGTAGATTTTGGAAGAGTCCTGGAGTTTGAAGCTGGAATCTGAACTGTGCTTCCCGAGTATGTGCAGTAAGAAGCCACCGAGGGCCTTTGGGTAGAGCTTGTGATGTCCTGACAGCATTGCTTTGCAAAGAACAGTATTCTGGCAGTACTGCAAGTCAGGGTTGGGGTGGGGAACATGAGAGTGGAAAGAATAGCTAGTAAGCAAGGTTAGTTATTTCCAAAGATGGCACACTAAGGCCTTTGGGAAGATGGACTTGAAATCATCTAGGAGGAGGAGAACGCAGTCATCAGCCTTGTCATTGTCACCATCACCCTCCTCCTCCTAGCGGTTTTTAAAAATTATTATTTTTCATACTGGGGATTGAACTGAGGAAGCTTTCCAACTGAGTTATATCTCCAGTCATTTTTATTTTTTATTTTGAGACGGAGACTCACTGAGTTGCCAAGGCTGGCCTCAAACCTCCTCTTGCCTCAGCCTCCCAAGTAGCTGGGATTACAGGTGTGTGCCACTGCACCCAGCCTCTTACCAATTTTAAAGTTTGTTAAATAACCCTTGAAGTAAGAAATAAGGAGGAGTCACTATTGATTCTCTGGTTATAAGCATGCTTGAGAATAGAGTTCAGATGTCAAGAAAAACTTTTCGAGAGGATTGACTTCTTAGCTTAATATAGCTGTTTTCCTCACTTCAACATATGTGATGTGAGGTTTATCTTGTTTTGAGTTTTGTCTCCAGCCCCTGGAATAGGGTTTGGCATATATAAGGTGTTCAGTTAATATTTTTGGAATGAAGAAATAACATATTGTCCTAGGTTTAGCCAAAGATTCAGTAACTCAGGAGGCCAGAATCCAAGCCTAATATCTTATTCAAGCTGTAGCAGTTCATGTGACTCAGTATTTTTCTAGTCACTGTGAAAAATACACACAAATAAGGCATAATACCTATCCTTAAATAACATTTAGTCCTTTGGGAAATTACTTATTTATTCAAGAAATAGTTACAGAGCATGTATTGAGTGCTATTTGCTTTGCTAAATACAGAGGATACAAGAATGAATCTTGGGGAGGACTAACAGAGGAGAAAGGCATACTGGAATATGGTCACTTTGAGCACTAGTATAAAGAAGTTTAATAACTAGCTAGGTCTACACCCAATTTAGAATAAGACAAGGCTGAGTTACATAAATGTCAGAAAAGAAGTATGAAGAAAAAGGATAAAGAAACGTAACCCGAATGTAGTACTGTAGAGGATTTTATGCTAGAGACGATGTTTAAGTCGAACCTTGAACCTCTTAGACACAAAGTAAAGAGCATTTACAGAGGGAGGCATAACATGTCCAAAGTCTTGTTGCTTATTGTCCTCATAGATGCAGTGGGTTTGTAGGACTAGAACAGTCCACAGGAAGAGAATGACTCAAGGTGCCTGGTTGGGACACTGTGTTCTACAACCTCAATGACTTGCTTATAGACCATGTGTTTTGAACCTTTTCTGAAACCATTAAGTTCCATCAAAGGATTTTCAAATGAGAAGTATCATGCATAGAATAATTTAAACAAATATTCTAGTGTCTGGACAGAGGGGAGGGCAAGAGAATACAAAGAATAAGTAAATAAAATATAGTCATTATTTTCTCTAAGGTGCCAGTAGCCCTGTAAATGACGGATTGGACAGGCAGAAAGATAAGGCACAGAGAGACTGAGGAAGAGACAATCTCAGTAGTTGAAATAAGAGATAAAGGTCTAACCTTGTGCATTGACCTTGGAAATGAAAAGAGTGAATTCCAAATATATTTTCAACCCAGAATTAGTAGGAATGAATGACAGACTGCCTATAGTATGGGTTGTTAAAGGCGTGAAAGGCAACAGAAGATTTTATCTAGGGTGATTGAGAAGGACAGAGGCTCTGTGGGCATGTCAGCATTTGAAAGCAAGACGTTTGGAGTTCCTTCTCTCCCATACTTCCTCTCTGCCTTTACTCCTCTTACTCCATCTTTTTTTGAAACCTATTTATCTTCATTTTTTTTTTTTTACTTCTAGTTGTTTTATAAAATTGTTACATCTAGTTCATTATTTGATTTTACTCTTTATGAATTATATTGCAAATAATAGAAAATCCAACCCAAACTGACTTTAAAACATCAAGGGGATTTATTAGCTCAGGTAAGTGGAAGACAGAGGTTAGGATGTAATTTTGGTCATTAGTCTTGGCATTCCATTATTATGAAGGGCCCATTTAATTATTATTCAAATAGTTAATTAAAAGAAATCTTCTCCCTTCTTGTTGACAATATTCTAAACCTGACTCCTTTTGTGATAGTATGCTACCTGAATTTAAAAAAATTATGGATAATTGCCTCTTGGTTCATGTGCATGGGGAAAACATATCTTTCCCGGTATTTCAAACTAAAGCCGAAGGTTCACATCAATAGTGCTGACCATTTCTTAAGCAGTAACTCCAGCTAAGGTAACAGAATATGCAACTTGGTTTAAGCCAACTGGGCCTACTTCTGGAATGAAATGATACAGTTATGTTGGAGCTCGGAGATTCATTAAAAATCTGATATTTAGTAAGTTTTATTAAATGATATGTGATTGGGGACATGTGGGTGCTTTTTAGGCAACTAATACTACCCACAGAAGTGGGGTGGAAATTGAACTTGGCTTTTAACATGTTAGGTTAACATGTGTCTATTGAATGAAATGTCCAGAAAGTGATGCTGTATTTAGGTTTGAAGACTGGAGAAGGTGGTGTACATAAAACCTGTAGATTATCGTGTCAGCTATGATTTTGATGAGATTGTCATTCCAGAGGAACATATACATTAAGAAAGGGTATGGGAAGCAATCAGGGAAGAGAGAGAAAATAGCAAATCCATGAGAGATCATCAGCATGGAGATCATATACAAACTTTGGTTTCCCCCTTCAATATTCTTTACTCTGCTTTGCTCCAGAAACAAACCTGTGAATGAAATACTACAAAAGTATTACCTGTGCCCTCTGTCTTCTTTTTTCGCTTTTTAATTTTGGAATAGTTAAAAACTTTCAGAAAATTTTAAGGTTCATTTGAGATGTTTCCAGTATGATAATTCAATCTTCCTCCCAACCAGTATGTTTTGACTTTAGGGTATATTTCTACAAATAAGGACATTCTTTTATATAAAATAACAGTGATGATTACCATGTGATCCTTAGACTATATTCATATTCAGCCAGTTACGTCAATAATATCATTTGACAACAAGATCTATAACAGAATTTATCTTATTGCATTGTCTCCAGTTTCTTTTTCTTTTTCTTTTTTTTTTTTTTTTTTTTTGCGGTACTGGGGATTGAACCCAGGGCCTTGTACTTGCAAGGCAAGCACTCTACCAGCTGAGCTATCTCCCCAGCCCTGTCTCCAGTTTCTCATCCCCTCTTTCTATAATAGTTATCTTGTCTTTCATGACCATGACACTTTTGAAGATCAGAAGTTAGTTTGAATTTGCATGATGTTTCCTTGTGATAGTATTTCAGATTATGTACCTTTGGGAGGGATACAGTACATGGCATTGTGTTCTTGTCCTTGCATCCAGTTTGGTGGCACAAAGTTTTGATTTGTTTCAATAATAAGGTCGTTCATTTCATCATTCAATTTAAGGTGTATCTGTCAAGCTTTTCCAGTATAAACTGGCTCCTTCCCTCTTTGCACTTAAGTTGTATTTTATGAGGAAATCTTTTTAACTGTGTAAATAGTATGCTTCTCTTCAAATTTTCCACTTATTAATTTACTTATATCTGTATGACTTCATTGTTTCCTTTTTAAAAAAGGTTTCTGTGCTTAAGTTGTCCAACCTTTGTTCCTGGGCAGCCTGTTAAAGCTGCCTCCTATGTCCTCTGACATGTCTGTGTCATTCTTTGAACTCATCCTTGCTTTAAAACACATCAAAACATTCCAGTGTAGGAATGAACCCTTTCTCCAAGAAGCTCTGTTTCCCTTTAGTGCAGGATGGAATTTACTGTCTCATGAAAGGTGTGCTCTTTGCTGTTTGGGTGTTGCTGTTCTTGGATCTAGTTCAGATTTTAGGGGGGAAAATACACCCCCCACACACACATACTCATGAGTACTACATTATGCATGTGTGTGTGAATACCTCCTTGCAGAGGAGTCTTGTTGACAAGGGAAATTATGTAGAAGGAAGAGAGCAAGCCTAATATCTAAACATTACACAATTTTGTCTACATTTATTTCTGCATATAGTTTTCTGCCTTGTAAATCATGAATTTCTACCAATGCCTTCAATTCTAATCTAATAATTTATAGCTCATTCTAATTTTCTCTTTCCATATTTGTCTCTTAGTTCTCAGACAGCAAGAAATTGGCTTCTGTTACTAATCCACCTAATTGTCTACTTGTTGGTAGCCAGTCTTCCGTCATGGCCATCATCCTGCCCCCGTGTGGATGGTCTGCTCATTGCACTCTGGCTTGATGACAGGCCATGCACTCACCCACCTACCTTACTTGGACATCTTCCCCTTCTGCTTAACAGCTGATCCTCTAAACCAGGCCATTCCTCCCTGCAGGTGTCTCTTGACCATGCTCAAAATCCAAAACTTCTTTCCAGGCCTCCCCCCACTAGACGCTGATTCATCATTGGGCCATCATGGACCCCAGGGTGTGTACACACACACACACACACCTACATTGTTTTAAGCTATAGAGCTGAATTATTCAGTAGGGGAAAGAGAAGGCCCTCTGGTTTCTGATTGGATTCAGCGCTTCAGGAACCCTGGTAGTGGATTGGATGGAGAAAGGAGAGAGAGGTTGAGCCCTGCGCTGCCCCTGTATGGCTAGCACAGGCTGCCTCTGCCAGGTGGTCCTCTGCACTCAGCCCTCTCCCAGTCAAGTTCCAGGAGCTCTTCTTCCCTTCACACTTCAGGGCAAATACTACCTCTTATTATTTGCTCTGGTTTCCTGCACAGTCCTCTGTGATTTTGCTATACCTTGACCATGGCTTTGTAAATCTCACCTCGCATCTACTCTCCTCAAGTGATCCTAACTTGAATGAACCATCTATCTTCTGGGACTCCTGAATGACAGACCTTTTGAGGAAGATGAATAATGTGGTTGTAAGCAAGCAGGAACAGGTTATCTAATTTATTCAATTATTCAACCAGTGTTTATTTAACACCTGTTATGTGAAAGGCTCTGCTAAGCACTATGATACAAACATTAGTAAGTCTCAGTTCCTATCTGAGAGAGATGGAAAAGCCTGTAGCTGCAGAACTACGCTATAGTGGCAGTATATGCGTCACGCCATGGAAACGTAGAGGATGCGATTGTATTCTGTTTGTGAGGGAGGAATCCTGAAAGTAGAAGTGTCATTCGGGCTGAGTCTGGAAAGATTCAGAGTTTGCCAGCCAAAAAATTGTGGGTGTTCCAAATAGAAGAAACAATATATGTTAGTAATAATGTTAATTACTTACAATGCTCGGCTGACTACGTCGATTATTTCTAGTCCTTATAGTAATGTTGCAGACAGTGTTATAAACCCACTTTATTCATGTGGAAACTAAGGCTCAAGGGGGAGGAAAAACCTTACCCAACTTTTTCGAAGTAAAAACCTTGGGAGAATTTGAACACAATTTTTTCAAACTTCAAGTTCATCCTCTTTTCCTTACACGATGTCCCTTGACCCCAAGACACAAAGAGAAGTGAATGAGGTCTAGCAACATATAATTTGAGGTGACTGGTGTATAAGGTGAATAAGTTGAGGCTAGAAAGGCAGGTTGGAAGAACCATATCAAAAAGACCTCAGATGTCAGTAAGCTGATACCTGACATCAGGGGGAAAGAGGAAAGGGGTAAAGAAACAATGGAATGTGAAAACTCCAGTGCTAAGTGAGGGTATTGATATCGAGGGTGTGTTTGTCTGCTTAGAGAATAGAGGATGAGGGTTGGACAGGAGTAAATGACTGTGGAAGACAGCCTGCTGGATCATAACAGGTTTTCACCCTGCTCAAAAAAGAGATTGCTGATGAGCACTGAGGGCCCAATCAAGGTTTGACAGCGATGAACACATAATGGTCTACTTGTTTTTCCCACCCCAGCAATGCTAAATATTTGTGCATTGAATTTTGGTCATAGATATGCCAGAAGTTGGATCTTGAAAGGGTTGGAGATTTGCCAAGACTCATATGGAAAGAGTTGAGGAATTTTAGGGGACTGGTGAGATGCTTGTTGGATTAATTGAATATGGGTTTCAGGCTAAATAGGAAGCCAAAGTAAGGTTGAAGAGGACAGAATGGGTGGACATTCAGAGTGAAGGGAAATGTGAGTTTGAAGGAAGGAAGGTGTGTTGAATGAACTGTTAGAGTCTCAAAATAACACACTTTGGATATGATCAGGTTTAGGCAAGCAAATAGGTTTAGGCAAGCACAAAATTCCTGTCCTTGGCAGGAATTTTGACCCACAAAATTTTGGTCCAGGGTTCAAATACAAAGAATTCAAATGGTCCAGATGGCATTACTCAGGGATAGCAAACAGGTAGAATTATTCTAGTCCATCATTATAAAGTCCTTACTTGGGATTATTGATTTAATAAACCCCATACCTGGGTTTGTAGCCAGACATGCCTTTGTGCATAACTCTGCAAGATGTGCTTGAAGAATTTTTAGAACCTCTTTGACTATGTGCAGAGATTCTTCTTTAAGAATTTGTACCTTGCAAACTAGTCTACATAGAACAATTTTGTGACCTTTTAAAAATATATGGCAGCTGGTGGAATAAATGTCAACCAAAGTGGATTCATATTTAGGTTTTTATTACACATTCAGATTGAACCTCATTGATGAATAGGTTGTTGTCATTTCTGTCGTGGATATCATTTTTAAATGATCTTTTTGCTGCCTCCTTTTGGTGGTATCAGGGCTAAATAGGGCTGTCTGCAAATACTCGTTAAAACCATCCCCCAGCTACTTCTAAATAAATTATACCTCTTACTTTTTGTCCAAATGGTAATTGCAGCATTTCTGTCCATTCTTACTAATCTCCCTATTTTGTTCTGCATTCATATCTGTGTCTGTGGTCTGTTAAATGACGAGCCACTGAAGGATATGTACTGTGTAGACTCTTTAAAATCCTATCTGGCTTTGTGCTCCTCAGGTTTTGCACTCACTGGCAATAATGCACATAATTTTAACTGTGGAGAATGTCATTAAACTAAAATGGAACATTTACACAGTCTCTTTTACAGAGAATTTTGAACTAGGAAAATGAATGTGTGTGTCAGACATTTACAGCGCACAAGAATGTGATTTATTGATTTCTGATGGCTCTGTTGGCATCAGTGTATATATTTAAAGAAGCCTTTATAAATGCAAATGGGAAAGGGCTTTCCATCCTTTTCCTCCATGGAAAAAGCTCATACATTTTCAATAACTCAGGCTTCTCTTAGAGATTGCTCTACGTACTGTATATATTGATTTTAAAATTATACTGTTATTTTATTCTACAAATAGGGTATATAATGAAATGTCAATTTACCTAAAAGATTATAAAATTCAAATGAATTAAAGATATGGAAAATACTAGTATCTTAAGCCTTTAGGTAAAAGTAAGTATGTGCTTGAGATGTAATTATTTTAATGGAACTGACACTCTGGCTTTTCCTCTGCTTCTGAAAGCATATCTTGAAGTACTTAGGAAATCCATTATTCCTTCTTGCCTAAGTCACTTACTGGTGATAGTAAATCAAACATAGCCAAAGATATCCTTGCAGACCATGCCTGGATATTTCCATTCTCACCAGTGGCTTTATGGAGGCATGTATAATTTATTTAATAATATGAAAATCACTTATGAAGGAAATTGATTCATCTGTGCATTCAATTCTTAGCTAACTGATAGTTAACATCAAGTCCTATTTATCAGTATCTGCTTCAACATATGTCAAATAACGTATAGATTAGATTGAATTACAGGTAATAGGCAATCTAACAAGCAGAGCTTTTTTAGTCCCATGCATGTGGTGATTAATAGAAGAGACAAACTCATTCAACCTAGAAAACATTCCATCTGTGCATTAAAACACTTTCTGCTTTTGTTATAGTGTACTCAGTGGCAACTTCATGGCCTCTAAGTGTATCTTTGGCCATGCATAATCCATTACCACTAGCATTTTGCACTACTGAATATTTAATATTGTAATGTTTACATAATAACCCTGGCATTGTTTGATTTATTTGGTAAGATGTGTATAGGCAATACTTACACCAGTTTACATATGAAGGAAGGATAAGGGTCTTTAAACTCGTTTTATCATCAGTGTGGAAAAGGGATAGTAGTAGAGTTTGGTCAAGGGAGTTATTCATGTGGTACGTTGCACCTTAGTGCCTGTAATTTTAATAAGGAACATTTTCTTTCCGAGGTTATGAACAGAGGACATACAGTGACTTCTAAATTAGGGTAAAAGGTAGAAGGAAGAAAAACAATGAAATCACCTTTAGGACATCTAGTAGTTATTAAACCCTATTCAAAAAATATAGTTGTGGGAGAAAATACTTGGATTCAGTCTGTAATATTTATTGAAGATTGTGTAAAGGAATAACAAATCAATTATAAGAAGGAAGTCAATGATGTAGTAATGTTTGCATCTTTGTATTAAGGAGGCAGTACAAGTATGCATATTTAATCTCCTTCAGTGCTTCTAATTTTCCATTAAAGCAACATTGGCTTTTGCCCATTAATGTATTTATCAGTCTTGGAACTTAGAGGAAGAATGCCATTCAGATGCCAAAAATCATGAGGAATTTCTTCAGGAGATAATGAAGATGAGACGAGTGAAATGATGAATGAGTGCGTTTTAGGAGGAAAACTCTGTGAACTTTTCTCAAAGGGACTGTAGATGTATCCTGTACATCTCTTTAGACTAAGAATATTTTCAGTTTTGGACAGGTTGGATCTGAGGTACCTGTGAGAAATCTACATGGAAATTGCCAGTAAGAAGTTGATTATGTTGGTCTGAGGTTAAACATAGTTCTAAGCTGAAGTTTAAAAAGCATTGAAACCACTGGTGTATGCATGTTAATTAAAACCATAGATATTAGTCTGGGGAGGAGCTCAGTGTTAGAGCCCTTCATCCGTCATGTGTAAGGCCCTGGGTTCAGTACGCAGCGCTGCAAAACAAAACGTGGATATAAGTGATATTGGCTATAGAATAGAATGATAAGAGGGCTTAAGACTAAGGCTTGAGATTCTTAACGGCTGAATAAAGGAGAATGAGCTTGCACAGGAGACTGAAAAGTAACAGCCAGAAAGGGAGGGATAGTGTGCATCATTGGAGCCAAGGGAAGTGAATGTTTGAAGAGTCAGGCGTGTCTTATATTTAAATTAAGCACTGATTGAGGTGAGGACTGACAGTTATCCATCAGATTTCAGATCTGTGGTTCATTGGTGATCTTGACAAACACAATTTTTATGGTATTGTAGGGTGAAGTACCAGTTTGGAGACTGTCAAAATTAGCAGAAGCAGAGTATTTGAATAGAACTCTTTCATATTCTCCTAGCTAAAAGAGATGGAGCAGTGGATCTCAGAATTTCTTGTTGAATTCATTTAGGCCATTAGTCTTTTTAAATTGCTATTATAAATGACATCTTTTCTTCCATAATATAGTTGTTGTGTTTTGTATACGAAAGCTATTTTTTTCTCAGCCATGTTACTAAATTTTTGATAATTTTAAATTATCAAAATTATTTTTATCCTCTTGTGTTTTAAAGATGAATAACTATATTACTTACTAATAATTCTAATTTGGTCTTAATCTTTCTGATTTGTATGCTTTTTGAGAATTATTTTATTTATTTGATATGGGAGAAATCCAGATTGGTATTAGATGAGATGTGAGTCAAAGAAAAAAGGAAGTGGAGGATACTTCACATCCTTAAAAAATTTGGTATAAAATGGTATAAGAGGACTGTTTCCAGAAAACTGGAAGGGAGAAAGTGGGGGAATAAAATGCATTTTGAAATCTGGCCATAAAAAGCTTAGGGCGTTCCTGCTTGATTACCACAGTTTCTTTTCCCCCCAGGAAAGCAAAAATCCAGATCAGAAGTAGAATGAGGGTGGGGAGTAAGGGAAGAAAGGCATAGTGACTGAGGGGTAAGATAGTGAGCTAATGAAGGGGCACATGGGCTAGCTGGTGATAGGGCCTGGAGATGGAAGACAGCTGTCCCAAGGTGAGTGCTGGCTGTAGAATGGGAAGGTCCACCATGAGCTGGACTTTGTCAGGTGGGTGTACCCAAATGACAAGAAGGCAAGAATCTTGTGAACTCCATGGGCCCGAGCCTAAACTTTCACAGAGCGGAATGAAGAAAGGAGAGTCAGGGACTGGTTGAAGGTAGAGGGTTGAGTGGATTGAGTGGACAGCAGGTGTAATGAATTCAGTGGCCACCACAGGAGCATGCGAAAACCCAGGAGTTGGAAGGAGGGAGGAATGACTAAAGTGATAGAGCAGTTTGGTGGACTTTTCCAAAAAGACTTTTGTCTCTTTTTAAGTTATTAGTAAGTTTACAGAAAAATTAAGTTTTCCTTTAAAAAGATTGGAGGCTTTCTGTCTAGTATAAGAATGTGTCTCCACATCAATGTTGTACGGATGTCCTCCAGAATATTCTAATCTTTAGATTCAAGATTTTTCCACTTTAGATTTTCAGATCAGTGAGTTCTGCGATTTTGTTTTCTTTTTCAGTGTGTTTTTGTCTGTTCTGAATTCTTGAATTTCCCTATCAATTCCCTTGTCAATTTCTGTAAACAAGCCAGCTGGAATTTTAATAGAATTTTTTGGAATCTATAGATCACTTTGGGGAGAGTATTGCCATTGCTGAACAGCATCAAATCCTGGGATCCATCAGCATAAAATGTCTTTGCATTTACATAGATCATGTAATTTCTTTCAGTAATGTTTTGATTTTCAGTATATGTTTTATATATCTTTTGTCAGATTTGTTCCTTGCAGTTTTATTCTTTTAAATGTTGTAAGTTGATTTTCCCCCCATTTCATTTCATTTTTTGGATTGTTGAGAATTCAGCTGTAAATATCATCGTGGATGACTTCTACTTGATGAGTCATTTTTCTCTTACCCTTTGCAAAATTTTCTTTTTAGTTTTTCAGAAATTCTTAAATTTGTAGGTTGCTTTTCTTTGAATTTGGCCAGTCAGTCAATATTTCTTCAAATGTTTACTTCTTCTTTCTTCTCTTTGTGTTACACCAATTACCTATACATCAGTATACTTCATTGTGTTCCACATTTCTCTGAGACTCTCTTCATTTTAAAAAGTTTTTCTTCTCACTGTTCTTTAGAATTCTTTGTTCATTTTCTGTTACTATAACAGAATATCCCAGACTGGGTAATTTATTTAAAAATAAATTTATGTCTCACAGTTCTGAAGACTGGGAAATCCAATATCAAGTCACTGGCATCCGTTGAGAGTCTTTTTGCTGTGATGTGTGATAGAGGGCATCACATGCCCTGAGAGTGTGCCAGAGAGGAGAGTGTAGGAGCAAAAGAGTGTGTGTACCAGGGAGCTCACGTTTACAGCAGAGCTACCCCAGGCATCCAGACATTAATCCATGCATGAGGGCAGAGCTCCTGTGATCTAGTCCCCTTTCAAAAGGTTCCACCTCTTAATCTCACCTTGGTAATTAAATTTCAACATGGGTTTTAAAGGAAACATTCAAACCATAGCAAATACATAATTTCTGTTGCTTTGTCTTCATACTTATTGATTCACCAATTCAGATTTATCGTCAAGCCCTTTAGTAAAATTTCCATTTTAGTTATTTTACTTTTCAACCCAGGATTTCATTTGGCTCTTTTTCCAGTAACAGTCTTATTGTTGTTCTGCTCTATTTGTTGAGACATGGGCCTCATACATTCCTTAATTTATTTGAGCATGGATTCCTTGAGTTATTTGAAGATATTTAGAATGGGTGCACTGAACCCTTTTTCTGTTAACTCCACCATCAGGGCTCCCACAGGTGGGTTTCTTGCCTGACCATTTTCTACTCTGCGATCCACCCCGCCCCCCTCCTCTCCTCACTTTTACTCTCTACTGCTTTCTTAAAGTGGGAATTTTAGGTTATATCTTATAGCATTCTGTATACTAATACCCACTTCTCCAGGGCTTGTTTTGTTGCTCTGTTTTCTTACTAATTTGTCTAGAGACTTGACTGGATTATTTTAGCGTGCTGGTTTTCCTGCAGCGTGAAGCCTGCGATGCTGCTGCTCACAGGGATGGCCTTGACCATGTGCACACCCTGTCCTTTCCTTTGATCTTTCTGTTAAGCCATTGTAAGTACCTGTGTGAGATGTAATAATTACTTAAAATCTTTGTTCCTCAAGAAGGAAAATATTTCTTTTGGTTGTACCTTTATTTTATCATTGTTCACCATGATAATTAGATCTTTAATCATATTTGTGCTGGGAGTGGGATAATTAATTTATTCAAGTTTTCAGTGATCCCAATATAATGACATTTGCCACTTAAATGCATTGTGATCTTGTTATTAAATGTTTTATTTCTTTGTGAGCAATGGGGATACAATTATTGGATTGGCAGGGTCACCGGAAGCGGGTCCGAGGAGGTCTGTATGAACACCACAGAAAAGAATTTAAGGCTGCACCAGATTTTAGCAGAGGGAGGAGCTTTATTTGAAATTGAGGGTATGTACTCCTAGGGCTAAATGTGGGTTATCAGGAACAAGTTACAATGCCAGGCTTGTTTAATTTTTTATTAGGATACGGTCTTTTTATTAGGATATGTAATTAGGTAGTATATATATGATCCAAAGGGGCTGAACTTCCCTCAGATTGGGAAGCACTGAGCAAGATCATGTTTCCCTATCAGGGAGTCTGGTCTGTTTGCAGGTTTCATTTACATTATCGTTTCTGTCTCTGGCAGGATGCCTGGTTGATGTGGTCATTGGGCCAGAGGGTTATGGTTCAGTCAGATGTTAGCCCCTAGCTTTAAGACAGTAATGGTCTCTTTCTGTTGAGGTCTTGTTTCTGCTTTGCCACATTCCAGAAAACTTACAAGGAGTTGAAAAGATACAGCATAGTGTATGGGTTGTTTAGTGTGCTCTTATTTTGGTCTCTTTCTATCCCTTAGGCTTCTTGGACTCCAGCAATTTTCCACAAGCCTTCCATTTTATATTCCAACAGGAATGTCTCTCCTTTAGGGACTCAGTTTTCTCCCTATATTCCTAAATTTCTTTATCAGTCCAACTGTGCTCAAGATTTTAGGACTTCCTTTGGTATCACACCAGCCCATTGGTTCTGTTAATTGCTTGCCTGGTTGCTTTATTGTTTTCAACAGGTTTACAGTCTGATCCAATTAATTTAGGGCACCATTGCAGGATAGTTTTGAGGGCAGATTTTGAGGTGATTCAGATCCCTAGAGGGCTCTTCATAGCTAAATCTTTTCTGGTTCCGATAAGTAAATCAGCCTGCGGTTTAGCTTGTTGCTTCATAGAGCTCCTGTTCTGGGATCTCCATGGTATACAGGGCCCTCTTCCTCTTGAACTTCTCTGTACTCTATTTTGAATAAAGTTAGTTCTTCTGGGAGACCTTAAACACTCTATTCTAATGAACTTCTCTGCCTGGGAAAAATCTGGATCAGTGCTCTGGAGCTAGGGATAGGAGTGGCCCTCTGCTTTAGAAGCAGGCTGCTGTCAGGTAGCAGGGCACTGGTTTTCTCAACTTGCCTCTCCTGGAATGGAGCCTCCAGTCTATGAGTGGGAGTGAGGGTCTCAGTACTCTTGGACTGATGTATGTGGGTAGAGTCTCCACCCCATAGTGTTCATTGGGTGAAAGAAAGGAGCCCTTATTTCTTAGGGGCACTTGCCAGGAATTTTGTAGGGGAGTGATAGAAATGCTGTTGACCTTCACCTCCCATTGAGGTCCTAGATCCCTTGACTGGGAGCTGAGGAGAGAGAGACCTTCTCCTTAGGGCAGCAGCTGCCCGGAGAGGAGCTTCCCTCACCGTGACTGGAGCATGTTGTGTGGAGGGAGTGGGTTAGGGCGCCAGTGGCACAGACTCTTGCTGTGTTTACAAGATTTAGCAGACTGAATACTGTTTCTTCACTCACTAGATGCCAATAGGACAGTTTCCAGAGACTTTAAATGGTTATTTCTCTAAGTAATTTTTACCATTATGGGTGTTTTGCTGAGGAGCAGATCCACAGAGCTCCTCACACGACTTGTTTGCAAGTGGAACTCTGCTGCCTTTACATTTTTAATGTTATGTTTATATATAGTGATAAATATCAGTTTAATTTTTTCCTCTGTATTACCAAGTGTTTCAAAGCCATCTATTAAATAAATCAGTCTTCCCAAAAGTTACATATTAATAATGCATAGATATTTTAATACGTGCTGTTGTGTAGGTATTCAATAGTTATTTTTGAATGAAATTCAGATGAACATCTTATTTGTGAGTAAAAGCATCAAAAAAAAACTGCTTTATATTCTTCCTATCGTCTTAGATTACATTTCACATTCAGACTTCAGAAAGAAAATTTTTAGTTTTCTAAGCTTTTTTATATTTCAGAAGCCTCTTAAAGAGAGGATTAAAGTATAAATTATCTGGAAAACAACACAGGAAGTCTAACAGTTTCTAGTATAAATTCCTATATTAATGTAGCAGTTATTTAAAGTGTCTCTTCCTCAGAGAAGATGGTGCTTTTTTTCTTTAAATCAATCTTTTCCATAATTTTGAGGAGTTTGCTTATGTTTCTTTGGAGAGTGAGATAATCATTAAATTTTCAGTGTTCACGATTAAATTGCATTTAGCGATTCATAACCACTGAGCCTGTTTCTGAATGTCCTGTTTTTTCTTAGCGAGTCGGTGGGGATAAAGCTAGTGAGTGGCCACAGTGTCTGTGCTCAGGGCTCTTACAATCTAGAGGGAGAGTCAGATCAGCAATCTCAGAAAATGCTGTGATAAATCGTAAGATGGACATGTGCCACTGACAGCAAGAGCATCCGAAACATCAGTGACACGGAGAGCGTTTTTCTTGCATTAGTAATTTTGCACCACACGATTACAGATGTGTTCTTATTCATTTACATATTAATTTATCTTATTTAAATCTGGTGTTTTAGACAGTAGAAGTATTATTAAATAAAGGGAATCCGAAGGAAAGAAGGGGTGCATCGATGGAGGGGAGGGTTGAGGAAACGCTCCCAGTGGTTCAGTTTACCCACTTTCTTTACTCTCTCCTTGGGTTAGTTACCAGAGTGTTTCTGTACTCTATTCTCATTTAAATTCCGCTGGTAATGTTTTTTATTCATTCAGAAATTCTACTGAAGGAAAAGAAGAAGAAAAAATAAAACAGGAAAAATTTAAACAGAATTGAATAAGCTGTGATTGATGCTGAGCTCTTATTTGATATTTTAATGCCTTAGATACGTTTCTTGTTATTTTTATGTAACAGTATAATTGGGAACATTCCTAAGAAATTAAGAATGTTTGTTTTCTGAATATTTTGAAGTAAGTTCGTAACAGTTTTGTATTACGAAAGGCAAAATAAGTTTAGAGCAACAGTGAAACTAACCTTTAATGGGTTTTTAATGTTTTGAACATATTTACATGGAGAAGCAGTAGTATTGGGACACTATCCCACCAGCTTTCTACAGACCTGTTGCCAAAACTTGAGGATATACTGCACTTTTTAAATTTAACTTTTCTTTAGACCAAGTGTGTATGTGAATTTTATTAAGTATAATTGATTAAATAAGTTTTAAATTTATAGGAAATGAGCCATTTTCAGCAGCAGAATCAAGTTTGACTCTTGATGTTTGCTCAGAACTGATCTGCCAAACCTCAGATTATTGTAGAAAAATGTTATTCTATAAAAATGTAATGCCGCATTATATTAAGCAAGCCTCAAAATTGATACCCAGTTGGCCAGATATGTTTTATTGAAAAGGCCGTCTTTCCTCACTGCAATGTAATGTCACTTTTGTCAGTGGACACGTTATATGTGCTTCTGTTTACAGATGCTCCTCTTTTCATTGGTCTTTCACATTAGCACCAAAACTGTGTTATGCTTCTTGTTGTTGGTAGCTTGATAGTAGAGGCAGCTCACTGGCTTGGTTGTTTTTCCCTTGTATTTTCATAGAAGTTTTGGAATAACTGTCAATTTCTATGAAATTATATGGATTTTGATTAGGCAATCCATCTAATACATAGACTAATTTAGGGAAGAAGCAACACATTTCCCACAGAGTTTTCTAATCTGTGACTATAATTTATCTTTCATTTATTTAGGTTTTCTTTAATTTTTCTCAATAATATTTCATAGTTCCCTCAGGAAAGATTCTGTGCTCCTGTTAATTGACCCATTCCTATGTATTTGCTTACTGTTTTTGCTACTCTTCTAACTCGTTTCTATTTTTATTGATAATGTAGAAGTCAATTTTTGTGTAGTTTTTTTTCTAGTGAGTATGCTCATTTATTAATTCTAATAGTATATTTTTTTTAGTGTGAGATTACCTAAGTATATGATTGCTGTGATAATTTTTGTTTTGTTTATTATTTTTAAATGCCTGTATTTCTCTTGCTTTTTTCCACTAGATAAAATATTCAGTAGTGTTGAATAGAAGTGGTGGTGACTGAAGTCAATATCATGTTTTAATCTCAGGGGTAAAGATTTTACTATTTCACCTTTATGCAGGAGGCTTAAAACAGGTTTCCTTTATAGATGCTTTTTATCCTATTAAGAAAGTTTCATTCTATTCCTTGTTTTCTGAGTTTAATCATGAATAATATTTTCTTCATGTACTAAGATGATCACTTTTACCCTTGGATTCCTAGAATAAACTTTTACACACACACACACACATGCAATTTGCTAGTATTTTCTGTAAGATTCATACATTTATAATAGAGTTTCATCCTTAATATTCCTTTTTTGTTATATGCTTGACAAGTTTTGATAATAAAAGTAATGCTGGCCTCTTAAAATCAGAAAATAGGCTATTTGATGCAAAAGTTTGTATAATATTCACATCTTTTCAAAATGTTAGAAGAAACTCACTTATAAAGTTACTGAGGCCTATACATCTTCTTGAAAACTTTTAGTTACAGACTTAATTTCTTCAATAGTTGTAAAACTTTGGTATCTTCTCTTAAAGTTAAATTTTGTTATTTTTGAGAAGTAAAAAACATTAATAACTTTTTTGATATATAACTGACATAAAATAGTACATGCTGAAAATGTACAAGCTGATGAATTTTGAAATAGGAACAAACCTCTGGAACCATGACCACAATCCAGGTAGTGAACATACCCGTCACCCCACAGAGTTTTCTCATACCTTCTGACATCTGTGCAATGTTGGCTTCTAATCCATAAGTATTGTATGATACCCTCATCTGCTTATGTCTTACTTAATTTTTTTCTTTATCATTTTACACTTTCCCATATACAACAGGTTTCTCAACATCAGCACTAATATTTTGTGCTACATGATCCTTCGTGGTGGGGGTGGAGTGGGCCAGCTGTCCTGTGCATCACAGGGAGTCTTCTGGCATACTTGGCCTCCACCTACTAGGCATCAATACCATCCTCTACCTGGAGTTCAGTCACTCAAAAATCTTCTCTAGACATTGTCAGATGACCCCCTAGGATTGAATTCCCCACGGTGGAGAGGTTGAGAACCACTCATGCAGAGGTTTCACACATCTTTCACTTAAATTTGATTATTCTAGCCAGGTGTGTTGGGACATAACCTTTAATGCCAGCAACTCTGGAGGCTAAGGAAGGAAGATTGCAAGTTCAAGGCCAATCTGGACAACTTAATGAGAACCTGTCTCGAAATTAAAAATATGAAGGACTGGGAATATAGCTTAGCGATGGCACTCCTCTGGGTTCAATCTCCATTATCACCGGAAAACAACAATAATAATATGTTTTTTTGATTATTCAAAGATGTTTTGCATGCTATTTATGTAATTTCCTAAAATTTTCTTTTTTATGTGGTGCTGTCATGAGCAAAGACATTGTTTTTTTAATCAATAATATTATAATTCATCAGTTGAGCTAAATTTACTTGTTAATGGTAATATTTTTATCAGTTTGGGAAGACACAAGAGCTGGCACTTCAAGAAGCCTGATAACCAAATGGCCAATAAACCTATGAAAAGTTGCTCCATGTCACAAGTCATCAAGTAACATGATAAAACCAAAGTGCAATACAACTACATATCCAAGAGGATACGTAGGGTTATAAACAACAAATGCAGAAAACAGACAACAATGGATATTGGTGAGGAAGTGAAGGAAACAAAACTCTCAAGTTTATGAAAATATAAACTACTCTGAAAAAAAAAAAAAAAAAAAAAAGGTCTGATAGTATTTACTTAAGTTGACCCAGCATTTAAACTCCCAGTGGAAATAGTAGACATATTTACCCAAAGACATAAGCAGAAATGTTACAGCCATATTATTCACCATTATATGTACAGTGTGATCCTATTTTTATGAAGATCAAAAAGAAGTACAACTGGTCTAGGGCTGTGGCTCAGTGGTAGAGCGCTTGCCTCGCACATGCAAGGCACTGGGTTCAATCCTCAGCACCACATAAAAATAAATAAATAAAGATACTGTGTCGGTCTACAACTAAAAAATGTTTAAAAAAAAAAAGAAGCACAACTGATCTGTGTGGATTACCCTCGGGATCGACACCTGGGAGGGAGTGCTTCTGATTGTTGTTAATGATCTGTTGTTTCTTAATCCTTTAATCTGGTCCTTAATCTGTAAGATTTCAATTAAAATACTTTATGGGCTGATGTGGCTCCGTGGTAGAGCACTTCCTAGCATGCACAGGGCTCTGTGTCTGATCCCCAGTGGATGTTATACAAACACACACGCACATGTATATACACACTTTTCTTTTCCCCTTTGTGCTGGGAATTGAACCTTAGAGGTACTCCACTGAATGAATATAGATATGTTTTTTCTTGAATTGGTTTCTAAATAAGTGAAATCACATCTTATTTTATAAACAGATGTTCATGTTTGTTTTATTGCTATAATTGCTCTGTTCCTTTGGGCAACATACATTATTTTTTATTTCTAATGTCTGTGACATTCACATTTGCATGATTTCTCTCTCTCCCTCTCTCTCTTTCTCTCACTCCCTCATTTTCTCTCATTTTGCTTTTATATATAAATTTGATGAATATTTTCTCATTTTAATTTTTGATTTGATTTTGTGCCATCTGCCTAAAACTTGCTTTCAAAATACACATGATCTTCTTTCAAAATTGGATTTGACTGCCCCTTTTCAATTGTTTACAGTATTTATATTAACTCCACTTATTCCAGTTTATGAGATAAAAACCATACCATGAGTGATTTGAATTCCCACATGACTAATTGTTCACTTATCAGTATATGGTTATTATTTAATCAAATGGAAACACTTTTCAGTTATTATGATAATGAATTGTGTCACTGGTAACTGATTTTTAAACAGCTTGAATTTTAAAAGCCATTCCTCCCTTTTATCATTTGAATAAAATTAGATGGTTGCCTTGATTGTTTGCACAGAGAGCATACATGTCCTGTGGGTGAGAGCATATGGTGTGGTTAGATCACTCCAGTCCCGGAGGGACCGTGAGGACCCTTGCAGAATCAGGCTGCACTGTTATAGCAATCACTTTCCTACGAAGTGCTCAGGGCTCACACTGTCAAATTTTAGGGGCAGGCTTTTACATGGTCCTCAGCAATATAAAACTTCAGTTAAAAAAAGTCTAAAATTTTACACATTCCTTCAGTTGCTTGAAAAAATGACTGCACAGTCATAAAATATTCTGGGCTGATTTTCTTACATTTCATTCTATATAAAATGAATTAGTTCCATATATGCTTCCAATTTCCAGTTTATAAACAATAGATTATTCTTTAGGTGTTACAATTGCTTATTAAGAAGAGATATAAAATTAAAGGGAAAATGGGTGTTTGGGCAAAAATTTGAGATCTATTGGTGAACCTGCAGTTGCTGCTATTTTGTGTAAGTTCTCACATTCTTTAAGTGTAGTTTTTCCATAGTGGTTAATTATAAAGTATGATTTTGCCTCTTTGTCTACCTCCTTGTATATTTATTGCAGGAAATGTTGGCCTTAGAATTTCATCCTTTATTAATGACAGAAGGAGAATGTAGATGATGATGTTTAATGATTTCTTTCATTTAAAGGAGAATTGTATTACAGCTTTAGCGTCTAAATGATTGTTGCCCCTGGTATTTACAGCAACACACTTAAATAAACTTTGACATTCATTAAGATGACTTGCTTGCAGGTCTGAAAATAGAGATGAGATATGAAAGAATTTAGGTTACTGAGAAAGGACCCAATCATTTAATCATGTCGAATGTTTCGGATGACTTTCCTGTTGCACCTGTGTATTATAATTCTGGCTGACAAAATGAGGTTCCTCGTAACTGCCTCAAAACCAAAGCTCCTCAGATGTTTTTAAAGCTGGTTTTCCTTAGAGACTTAGCTATTCCCAATTACTCTAAAATGTTTAGTCAGAGTACCAAGGAAGTATTCAAGGGTTCAAGTATTCAAGGGTTCATGAAATTTCTGAAAGTTTATCCCACATTTTGCATGCATTCATATATATATATCTGCCTGTCCCAAATCTTCATACATGTGTTTGATGGTTTGTTTCCAGGGTGCCTTAATCAAGATAGAGGCTATGTTGTTGTATCAAAGATTCCCAGAAAAAGATGGCTTAAACATGGTAGCAGATTTTATTTCACTTACCAGTCTGCAAGTAAACAGAATGCCCATGGTGTCATTAGCAGTTTTACCTCTTAGGGTTGTGCAGTACTTGTTTCTTCCCTCTCTTGTCCCACATCTCAGCAGGCTCTTGCCTCATTCCCAGTGATTAAAGCTGGCTCATCTATGTTCTAGCTGAAAGACTTGGTGGGGGTAGTTTGCAGAAGTAATGCACAAGTTGCACACATTTCATTTGTTTATCTTCCTTTGTTGAGAACTTAGACACATGGCCACAGTAACTGCAAGAGTCTGGGAAACATCACCTTGAGGCTGCTCAAACACAGAGGAAGTGTTTGTTACTGTACAAGAACGAAAGGGAGAATGGATACTGGAAGACAATTAGCAGTCTGCCACATGGAGTTTTCTATCCATGGGCTTCATCAAATATAGAAAAGGCACAACACACTCAAAACATTTAAAATCACTCTTGTAGAGTAGAAGCTGTCAGAAGCAGTACTCTTTTTTAAAAATGCTTATTTTGTAAAGTTCTTTTGTTGTCTTTAAACAAAAGTCACGGAAAATGTAACTTAAATTCACATATATTCTTAAAACACAAATAGCATTATATGTTTAATTATAATAATATATCTCCTATATGGGGAGGAAATTAAAATTAATAATTAAACCTTTTGTGTTCCAGTGGTCAGGCATGAGCTTTCACTGTGGCATGATAGAGAGTAGTATACCTGGGCTACTGTGTGTGTACATCTGTTCAAGCTGCAGTTGGAGCTTGCTAACCATATAGTAGAATATCAGTAGAAATACCACTTGTGGTGTTAACTTCAGTGACAGAATTATTCATGAAAAACTATTCTAAAATTTCTGAACATAGCGAAGTATAATAATTTCTCAAAATACAGTTTAGGTACATTCCTAGAAGAAAAATTCAGTATATATTAAAACCTATGCATGATGGTGTTATATTCCATCTCCAGTCATCATAGTAGGTATTTTACTTGCATGCTTGTCCAGTGAGTCATTGGCAAGGCATATGACATGCAAAGCAGTTCCCCACACTGTGTAATTACCCACGCTGTGTAATTAACTATATGTGCAATGCAAGCCCTCTACATCTTTTCTCTTAGTCCGTGCAAGACCCAGATATACCACCCCAATTGTGGAAAGTACCCCATACACATTCAAATGGCAAGTCTTATTTTTAGAAAGTTTTTCTCCTGAAAGTCATCATTGCCATTTTCTGTCAGTTCTTTGGTGGGAAACACGGATTTACACTCACTCCAGTGCTTTGCCTCTCACTCATGTCCATCATGTGTTTTAGTATAGGATTCAAATTACATTCAGTGCAGACAGGTCAGACGCTCATAGAATCATACCACCAGTGAGCTCGGCATTGAGCTTGGCAGCACCTAGTTCCTAACTCTGTTCACTGTTTCCATTAACTTTGACATAGCTTACACCTAATCGTCGTAACTTTTTTCTCTTTGCTCTATGTATGTCATAGAACATTGGGTTTAGAAGCATTAGAGATCTTCCATTTCAGTTGCTTTCATGTCATTAGAGTAACTTTTCCAGAAATGTGTGGTTGGTGCTAGTTCTGAAATGGGCCAAGGGTTCTTCCTTATTGCTCCCACATTTTCCTTGAGTCACAGGTGTTCATTTTATTCTGCTCAAGTTGCCTCTAACTCAACTTTAGACCACCACTCATTATCTGAGTTACTAGTGTCCTCTTGACCCATGGCAGACATGTTCCTTGAGCCCTCCTCACTCTTTCCCCACTCTCCTAGTTCCTGATCCTTCTCTCCATATGGTGCATGAGGAATTCAAACTAGAAGTAGGCAAAATTTATTTTCCTGTTGACTAAATTGATTGTTAGTGTTATGTTGATTCCATTTTCTTTGGGGGTGGGTTGGGTAGGAACCTTTCCAATCCCCTTATGCATTTATTTGAGGATATGTTTAGTTACAATCTGTAACTGGTAAAGTTCAACAAGCTGAGTAACTCTTTGAAGCATGTTGAGAGGGAAGGAAGGAAGCAGGTTTCTTGTAACTGGTGGAGGCCCCTCACTTTTCCTCAGCACACCTACTGCAGTAAGTGACTCAGGTAATGGAAGTGAAGGTTAAGTGAAGTCTCTGTTTTGACATTTGACTGCATTTCTGCTTTCTACAGGGTTGTCATGTCTCCATTGTGGAATGGAATACCATAAGTAGCTTGTGCATGTACAGATATTTTTAGTTTGTTTTTGGTATGAGGGTTTGAACCCAGAGGTGCTTAACCACTGAGCCACATTCCCAGACCTTTTTTTTTTTATCCCCCTTTTAATTTTATTTAGAGACAGGGTCCCTCTAAATTGCTTAGGGCCTCAGTAAGTTGCCAAGACTGGCTTTGAACTTGTGATCCTACTGCCTTAGCCTCTTGAGCCACTGGGATTACAGGTGTGCACCCCTGCTCCTGGCTGCAGATGTGTTTTTAGTATACCCTGGGTTGTGTGACCTTACTGTGACTTCCCGAGCTCATTTTCAGGATTTTGTCCTTTTTCCTATACCTGAATTAGTAAACTCTTATTCTTTGCTAACACTCCAAAACCAATCGGTAATATACAGCTCTATCATATATATACATTAACATAGTTTAAAAAAACTCACATAGACCTATATATTCTGCCCCAGTATCTCCTTGTTTTTCACATTTGACTTTAAAAAATGTCATTTATATGGTATCCCTTAACCTACAGTAAGGAAGGAAGTACAATTTTGCTGGAGGGAATAGGCCCAATACTGATCGTAATAATTAAAAAATTCAATGTAATTGATGTCTGAATGTGATCCATGAGATTGCTCATCTTTAAAATTTTTGTTAGTAGTGAGAATGTTTCCATTTTTATCTTTAGTTTTAGGATAAACATTTTAAATCAAATAGCTACAGAAAAACTTGTTTTTATTATTTATAATTTCTTTACACTCAGAAAACATTTTAAATGAAACTTTAGTGACATAGGTAAAGAGACAAAGGACAAGTAATGAAGAGGAAGGGGCTAGAACTAGGTATCACTGTATTAACAATGCCCTGAGTGAGGGCTGTGCATTTGAGCATACACTTACAAAAGAGACTCAGGAGAGGTAAAATAAAGGACAGAATCAAAAACAGTGCAGACCTATACCTTGTTTTGTTTTGTTTTTTTTAAATTTATTTTTATTGTAAACAAATGGGATACATGTTGTTTCTCTGTACCTGAAGTAGAGGCATACCATTTGTGTAATCATACATTTACATAGGGTAATGGTGTTTGATTCAGTCTGTTACTTTTTCCTCCCCCCACCTCTCCCACCCCTCTTTTCCCTCTATACAGTCCCTCCTTCCTCCATTCTTGTCCCCCTCCCACCCCCCATTATGTGTCATCATCCGTTTATCAGCGAGATCATTCATCATTTGGTTTTTTGAGATTGGCTTATCTCACTTAGCATGATATTCTCCAATTTCATCCATTTGCTTGCAAATGCCATAATTTTATTATTCTTTATGACTGAGTAATATTCCATTGTATGTATATACCACCGTTTCTTTATCTATTCATCAATTGAAGGACATTTAGATGGGTTCTCAGCTGAGTTCTACAAAACCTTTAAAGAAGAGCTCATTCCAATACTTCTCAAAGTATTCCATGAAATAGAAGAGGAGGGAACCCTCCCAAACTCATTCTATGAAGCCAGTATCACCCTGATATCTAAACCAGACAGAGACACATTGAGGAAAGAAAATTTCAGACCAATATCCTTAATGAACATTGATGCAAAAATTCTCAACAAAAGTTTAGCAAATCGCATACAAAAATATATTAAAAAGATAGTGCACCATGATCAAGTGGGTTTTATCTCAGGGATGCAAGGTTGGTTCAACATCCAGAAATCAATAAATGTAATTCACCATATCAACAGACTTAAAGTCAAGAATCACATGATTATTTCGATAGATGCAGAAAAAGCATTTGATAAAACACAGCATCCCTTCATGCTCAAAATACTAGAAAAAATAGGGATAGTGGGAACATTCCTTAACATTGTAAAGGCCATCTGTGCTAAGCCCATGGCCAATATCATTCTAAATGGAGAAAAACTGAAAACATTCCCCCTAAAAACTGGAACAAGGCAGGGATGCCCTCTTTCACCACTTCTATTCAACATTGTCCTTGAAACTCTAGCAAGAGCAATTAGACCAAAGGAATTAAAGGGATACAAATAAGAAAAGAAGAACTCAAACTATCCCTATTTGCTGATGACATGATTATATATTGAGAGGAACCAGAAAATTCCACCAGAAAACTTTTAGACCTCATAAGTGAATTCAGTAAAGTAGCAGGTTATAAGATCAATGCTCATAAATCTAATGCATTTTTATACATAAGTGATGAATCTTCAGAAAGAGAAGTTAGGAAAACTACCCCATTTACAATAACCTCAAAAAAAATAAAATACTTGGGAATCAATCTCACAAAAGAGGTGAAAGACCTCTACAATGAGAAGTACATAACACCAAAGAAAGAGATTAAAGAAAACCTTAGAAGATGGAAAGATCTCCCATGTTCTTGGATAGGCAGAATTAATATTGTCAAAATGGCCATACTACCTAAAGTGCTATACAGATTCAATGCAATTCCCAATTCAATTAAAATCCCAATGATGTACCTTACAGAAATAGAGCTAGCAATTATAAAATTCATCTGGAAAATAAAAAACCCAGAATAGCTAAAGCAATCCTCAGTAGCAAGAGCGAAGCAGGGGGTATCGCAATACCAGTTCTTCAACTCTATTACAAAGCAATGGTAACAAAAACGGCATGGTATTGGTACCAAAATAAACAGGTAGATCAATGGTACAGAATAGAGGACATGGACACAAACCCAAATAAATACAATTTTCTCATACTAGACAAAGGTGCCAAAAATATGCAATGGAGAAAAGATAGCCTCTTCAACAAATGTTGCTGGGAAAACTGGAAATACATATGCAGCAGAATGAAATTAAACCCCTATCTCTCGCCCTGCACAAAACTCAACTCAAAATGGATCAAGGACCTCCGAATCAGACCAGAGGTCTTATAGAAGAAAAAGTAGGTCCAAGTCTTCGACATGTCGGCTTAGGATCAGACTCCCTTAACAGGACTCCCATAGCACAAGAAATAAAAGCAAGAATCAATAACTGGGATAGATTCAAACTAAAAAGCTTTCTGTCAGCAAAAGAAACTATCAGCAATGTGAAGAAAGAGCCTACAGAGTGGAAGAAAATATTTGACACTCATACTTAAGATAGAGCACTAATTTCCAGAATCTATAAAGAACTCAAAAAACTCTACATCAAGAATACAAATAACCCAATCAACAAATGGGCTAAGAAAATGAACAGACACTTCACAGAAGAAGATGTACAAACAGTCAATAGATAAATGAAAAAAATGTTCAACATCTCTAATAAAAAGAGAAATGCAAATCAAAACTACCCTGAGATTCCATCTTACCCCAATTAGAATGGCGATTATCAAGAATACAAGCAACAATAGGTGTTGGCGAGGATGTGGGGGAAAAGGTATACTCATACATTGCTGGTGGGGCTGCAGATTAGTGCAGCCACTCTGGAAAGCAGTATGGAGATTCCTTAGAAAACTTGGAATGGAACCACCATTTGACCCAGCTATCCCACTCCTTGGCCTATACCCAAAGGACTTAAAATCAGCATACTATAGAGATACAGCCACATCAATGTTCATAGCTGCTCAGTTCACAATATCCAGATTGTGGTACCTTGTGTCTTTATAACAGAAATTATTAGTTTGCATGTCAGAAATACTGTACAACATTTTAATGATGTTTCAGTAGCAGTTTTGTTAAAAATGGCCAGGCTGGTTTTCGTAAGGGTCATTTCTTATTCTGGCCTATAAGAGTGTTGAGAGTTCATTAAGTTGAAGTTCATGAGATTGTCAATTCAGGTCTAGAATGACCAAGTAGATTCTAGGTCTATAATTCCCCTCGTCTGTAAGCCACCACAGTTTAGACAGTATAGGGCAACAGTTTCTAGAGTGAACATGTCATAGAACATTCTAGGGAAAGCAGTGTTCTGAGCTTTCATTTGTCTGAGAAATGTTGTGCACAATTACATCCTAGCATGTGCAAGGCACTGGGTTTGATTCTTTGTACCACATATAAACAAATGAATAAAATAAAGGCCTATCAACATCTAAACAAATACTTTTAAAAAATTCTCGAGCTTTACAGTGAAGGAGATTGGTAAATTTTGTGTAAATGGTGTTTCTCAAGCTTAATTGGTCATAAACTCTTTCATTTTCTTAGGTAAACCTTTTCTTGAGTTGCTATAATGAAATCTTCTGGGGAAACAGAAATAAAAGAACAAAGGCTTGAAGTGTTGCTAATCTGTAATCCTGTGTTTCAGGATTTCAATCTAGACAGTGTCAGCATGATACAACATTTTGTTAGGAACATTTGAAGGTTGACTTTGAGATTTGATGAAACTTTATCCTCATAGTATCTTTTAAGTGGAACTGTTGGCTTGTTATTAGTTTATTAGTTTTTGCAGTCCAGCTTTTTTCATGGTTTTCGGCTTTTGTTGCAAATGAAATTTCTGTCTCCAGTGAACTGTGCACTATCTTCAAAGTGGAAAGTGTTTAGTAGCTTACTTCATGCTTACTGTAATACTTCCTGGTTGTGTTAGTTTGGCCTTTCTCAGATTGCAAGGAGTGGAGATATTCTGGGGGAGGGGAACCCTTAAGTAATTGGGTGGGAGAGAGCGGAACCTGCATCAATTGTTGACCTCCATTTTTTAAATATATGTTTGCTATATATGTGATTTGTTCCTCTCACAGTGTCTCCTCTGGTGTTTAGACTCTACATCTTTGCCCTTCACCTGGAGGAGATAATAAGCAGATTATCTGAAGTGCAGGGTATCGCTCTAGGATAGCTTCATCTCTGACACTAATCTCTACACCCATGATCAATGGCCAGGGTGGTAGGACTAAGTTTCTCAGGGCTGAGGACCTGATTTCTCACAAGGGGACAGCAGAGGTCATGTGATCAGCTAGCACTAAGGCAATATGACTAGATTCTCCAGCTGTGATATCTAGTTTCAACACAGATAGTCCCTTCCAAATGTCACTTCCTTAGATATCATATCTGTGTTCAAATTCACGGACACACTTGAGAGTTCTGAGATTTAAAGGATCACAAAGCACTTAATAAAATGACAATCAGTATTATTATATTTCAGTCTTATAAAATTCTCCTTATATGTTATTTATTAGTATGTCAGGTTTTTTACATTTATTATTTCTGATTCATATTAGTAGCTTTCCAATTACGTTTATTTTTTCCATTTGAATAATGAGAAAGAACTAAAAACTGTTAAGAAACTGGATCATCTTCAGATAGGTGGGAAGATGCAGAGCTGGTGTAATAGACAATTTTTAAACTTTAAGTCCATTTCCTTTTCTACTGACATGCCAAATTAATGATGGAGAATAGAGTGAAGCGTCTCGTATATTTCTAGTCTGTTGGGATTATCTTTTCTTTCCTTAGAGAATATTAGAGGAATTGGGGTGTACATAAAATTTAAATTGTGCCAGATTTAGTAGAAGGAACAGTACCTCCATTTTCTGGATTGCCTAAAGGGAATGATTTAATTGGAAGAGATACATTGTCCACACTTGGATATGTTGTGTTACAGTAACATAACTGTGGTCTTGATAACCTCCAGGCAGAAGCTAAAATCCATTGTACTTTCTTTTTCTCTTCATTACTTTACATAGAAGACTGTGACTGAAAGTAACCCCGGCTATCTGCATGTTCCTTATAAAATCACTTGCTTGTACACTAATAGAAGTATATTTGGGGCACCTTCATCAGACGACTGACTGGGGTTAAGTGGTTGCATCAAGTAGAGACTCTACTAAACCACAACAAAATTAGTTCATTCATCGTTTACTAAGCTCCTACTCTGTCATGGGGCACCACTCCCTGCCCTCTAGAGATTATAGCCTGCTCTTTATAATCTTTCTCTTTGGTACTTTGACCAAACTGCTCCCAGTTCTGTGTTCTCTTCACCTATCCTCTGAACACAGACACACATCCACTCAAACACACATGGGTTGTGAACAGATCATTTTGTCTCTCAAGTGATAAAGGAAAAGCAGTCAAGTGAGTTTTCTTCATCTCCTGCTTCATATTTGCTTTTTGTGCTGTGTAGCAAGTTACCACAAATTTAGCAGCCTAAAGTAGCACGCATTCAGTGTCTCCATGCTCAGGAATTAGGTTAGTTCCTATGGGTCAGGAGTCTGGATACAGGTGAGTTGGTCCTCTGTGCAGGGTCTTAACAGGGTGAAACCAAGTGGTGGGTGGCTACATTCTCATTTGCAGCATGAGGCCATCTTTTAAGTCCCTTCAGGTTGCTGGCAGCTATCTGGCTGAAGTTCTCACCTCTTAAGGGCCACACTGTCTGTAAGCAGTTTACATAATGTGATTGGTTGGCTTTTGTATGACTGCTTACATAGCACGTCATCATTAAGGAGTGACTGTCTATCACCTTCCCCATTTTTCATGACCTGGAAGCAGGGCACAGATCCTTCCTTCGTTCAAAGGGGGAAAAAAGGGTATATATACTTGACTCACTGGGAAACACACTAGAATGTGTGTCACACCTCCCACCAAATAATTATTATATCTAAACTTCTTGAGAACTTTCTCTAAACCATTACCATTTAATGCATTTTACACTTGCTCATTCATTTAATCCCCACAAAAACTATGAAGTAAATAATTTGTTATTCATAGTTCACAAAAGATGAAGCTGAACTGTGGAGAGATGAGTCCTTGTCAGCTAAGAATATCCATCCAAAGAGAATTCAAGAGGCAGCAATACCAGCAACTGTGATGAGGCCACATAACCCTTCAGCTGCCACGCTCATGTCATTTCCCTTTATAACTAGATTCATCACTGGCCTCCTCAGAGTTGTGGTGACTGCTGCTGCTTCTGTCCTTTTCCTGTCCCTGTTCAGTTTTGGTGGCTTACTTCTCCCCATTCTTCACATACATCTCTGCTTAGAAGTAGGTACCTCAGAGAGGCCTTCCTGTACACATGCACCCAGAATTGTCTCATTGACTCCCCTCCCCCTTTGGAGACCTTAACACAATTTGTAATTATATATAACTCAGTAGGACAGGGGATCCTGCTTTTGTGTTTACTGCTGCATTCCAAGTACCTGCATGTAAACCCTGTGAGTAGAAAACCATATTGCCTATGTTATCAAAGAACCCTAATTGGTATAATGGGGAAAAGTGTCGTTTTGATTCTGCTCCTACCTACTCTTTCGGTCTGAATGTTATGTCCCTCCCACATTTACTCGCTGACATCCTAACCTTCAGGGTGAAGGTATTAGAAGTGGGGACTTGGGATGTGACTGGGTCATGAGGGGAGAACCTTGATTGAGATTCCCACCCGTTAAGAAACCCCGGAGAGTGAGTCAGTCCCTTTTATAATTGGCACATAGAGAAAGTACCATCTATGAACCAGGAAATGGGCCCACACCAGATGATAAGTCTTCTGCCACCTTGATCTTAGACTTTCTAGCCTACAAAACTGAGAAGTAAAATTTTGTTGTTTCTTAGCTACCTGTACATGGTATTTTGTTTTAGCCACTCAAAGAGACTTAAGAAACATTCCATTAAGGGCTACTGTAAGTGCTCAATTCATGATACTTATTATGATTGCAGATTTTATTGAACAGTATGTAGATTGGGGCCATTGTTAACCCAGGAGAAATAAAAAAAAAAATAGAAAAAAACCAAGTGCTTTTGGGCATTAATATTAAAGGGCTACAAAGGAGGGAACAAGGGCCCAGCGGCTCCTGAGCTTCAAGGGTCCTCACATCCCTCCTTCTCTGGGCACTTCTCCTACTGCCGTGATGGCATTTGGTCCTTTTCTGTCTCACTGTGGATGCAGTACCCTCAGGCAGCAGAAGTTGTCTGTCCGTTTCACAGTTCCTGGCACGTTGCAGAAATGTTTGTTAAAGAAATGAGTGACTAATAGCTACTCACTAAACACAGCTGTTCAGTGCATTACAAATGGAAACAGTGACTCATTGATTCTCACCACATTATGACACAGCCTCATTTTATCTACATAAGAACATGAGCTGGAGTTTCACTAAATAAAACATTAGTGTTCTGTTTCATGGATGAGTACATTGGAAGCTTGCTTTTTCCCTCCCTTCCTGCAGAGGGAACATGGATAAAAATACAATAATAAGAGTACTCTCTTTTTAAGACATGTACACATTTTCTTATTTGCCCAAACTTATTCAGATTTTATCCAGCTTTGGGTCATTTTGAAAACTACACTTCTAGTCAAGGCTTATCAGATTGTTACAAAGTGTGGCATGTGACTGTCTGCAGATTAGTCATAAAGTAGATGTATTGTGAACATCAAAATAGCCTTCTCATCTTAGATTGAAGCTTGATCTGTCTTCAGATGTATTTATTTCATTTATTTTCACTGATTTTTCTACAGGCTGCATCTCTTTTCTTGAGCAGGCTACTCAAGCATTGGAGAAATTACTGTACTCTGAATAACAATTGCTTTCCTTTTGAAATTTGAAAACAGTGCTTCTTAGGAAAGGTGTCAGAATATGGAGAATACCGTCATTGGAAGATGATTATTGTTGTTTAATAATGTGTTGTTATTAATCTTGACTAAATCCCATGTAGGTAAACTAGTTGAAAATAACTGAACCCTTTTAAGAAAGAATACTGAGATTCTCCTTTTCTTACTTGTTTCTAACATAGTTTACATTCCTCAAACATGGTCTTCCTAATTATGTGTGCTGAAATACCAGCCCTGAAATTATGAGAAAAACTTACTTTTTCTCTACTTGCTACACAATTGCTTTTCCTATTAATTGGAGCCTGAGAAATTACTTGCCAGTGCTTCTTGTTCTTAGGAATGTCCTCTCCTACATTTGGTTGATTGTTGTCTTTGCATACTTGGAGTTTTGGGCAGGTTATCTGGTGGAAGGGAGAAGCAAGAGTTTCTATTCCAGAGGAGACCATCATGTTAACCAAATGGTTGGATTGCTTACAAATTGTATTTTCAGAGGAAAAAATTGTGTGTGTGTATGCACACATATGTGTGTGTATAAATAAGTTAATGCATATGTATATGCAGACATAGAGATACACATGCATATGTATATAGTTATGTATACACATGTACATATATATCTCTATTAACTATAACTACACATGTGAATGTATTTGTTATTTTTGGTATTAAGAGGATAATCGTTTCCCACAAGATTAGTTACCATTATGTCATCTTAGAGTTTTCTTTAGTTTTCAGAAGCCCTTTACAGTTCACATATTCACAAATCTCATTTAATAATTAAATGTCACCAGTGTTTCTCTTGCCCACGCCACTGCCTGAAGAACTTAATTGTAGTTGAGAATTAGCCCTGACATCATCCTGGGTATGGCAGAACTTTCATCTTTCACATTCTTCCAAGCTGAACCTCACAGCTTGTGATTTCTTCCCTGGTGCTCAGCAGTGATCACAAAAACCTTATGTAGTGGCAAGAAAAGAATTCATATCAGCTCAGAAGAAGTGAGGCTTTTACTATGAAAATCAGCTTTAAATCCCCAAACAACTATGACACAAAAACCTTCCATTTTTCCATCTAAATGTTGATTTTTTTTTCCATAATAATTTCTCTGAAATTTCCCTTTTTTTCATTTTAACTTGATTCTGTACATGATTTTTTAAAATTAGGTGGTAGAAGAATGAAACTAATATAACATTATTTTTTTGTCCCCATATGACTGGAAATAATTTTGATTACATATTTATAATGAAAATCTCTAATTTTAGAGTTCTTATGCACATACTGATTTTCAACAAAAGGAATAGAAAATAATCAAAGTTACCTGCAGTGAGCTTTGAACTTGAGATTGCTGAGACTTGTGGTTAAGGCTTATTATATCTTTCTTTATAATTTTTCACTATTTCATTTATTTATTTTGAATAATTTTGCAGTGTACTAAAAATTATCCATGTTTCATTGATTTGTTAAACAAAACATTTTCAAATTCATCGTCCCAGGTTTATCTCACTTAGCTCCTTCTGATAATGACACTTTCCCAGATTTTAATGTATCATTTCCCAAACTGTATTCTGGAAAATACTTGTTTCATAAGATAGTTTTCATTGTTCTTTGAGATGATTACAAGTCTAAGAAGTTTGGGAAATGCCACATAATCCACTCCTAAGTGTTTAAAATAAATTCTAGCATGTTAGAGAATGCTTAAAGAAAATGAACGATATTTATTAAGCATATACAATATTGATTGGAAGGAAGAATGAATTTCCTTTTAGATGAATTTACCCATTAAATTTACCTATTAAAATACCTATTTTTAAAGTATAATTTGAATAATAGTTTTACTTTAATTTGAGAAATAGCTCTTAAGACTTACTTGCAACATAGTCTTTAATGTATTGCTGGTTCTATTTCCTTCAGTGATGCTGTTTCTTCTCTTAGCAACCTTCTTGCATTTTTATAACTGTATGTTAATGTAAAGAATAAAATTTTCTCCTTTGGATATAACTTGAACTTACAGAGTCTCCTGAGCCATCTGAATCATACTAAGTACTAAGGTGAAAAATGAAAACTTACTTTTGAAAGAGAATGTCTCTTCTGGGCTTAGTTCATTCTGGAGTATAGATTATAAGGGCACTGGATTCTTGATCTTGCAGATTGTAAGTGACTCAGTGATAACAACTGATAGTTCATATGCTCTTTAAAGACTTTTTAAGTGTGGTAGATGACACAATACCTTTATCTTATGTGGTACTGAGAATCGAACCCAGTGCCTCACACATGCTAGGCAAGCGCTCCACTCCTGAACCACAACCCCTTCCCTAAAGATTCTTTTGATACTGAATTATATTCTTGTTTAGTGTCTCTCTATCTAGGTTGACTTTGCTCTAAAAACATTATTGATTTTTTTTTATTGGACACAGCAGCTAACATAGTGTACTGCACACAGTGTGTTGACCTAAATAATTCTAAGTGGTTTGATAGATATTAGCACATGCACAGTTCAGACCATCTTCTGAATATGCTTTGTTCCTTACGTCTGTGATGCCTCTTGCTCTGATTTTCTACCTGCTTCTGGCTGTTTTACTTAGTCTTCTGAGAGGATTCACTTCCCCCTATTCCTTGTTTATTAGTGCTCTCCAGGGCTCTGCTGTAAGCCGTCTTTTCTTTTAGTAAATACTCCTTGGATGTTCTCATACATACCTGTACGTTCAACTACACTTTTTTTTTTTTTTTTTTTTTTTTGCTGTTAATTCCTAAGTTTTAAAAAATTCTCTCTCACTCTGAGTTTTTTGCCCCTATTCTCAGTTTTTAACTCACCATCTTTATTTGGATGCCCTCAAGATGCACGTGCACCAGCCTATCCAATGCCAAACTTCTCATTTCTTTGTCTAAAATACTGTTCCTCATAGTGCTGCCCTTTCCTGTCCTGATGTCTGCTACCAGTGTGTCCCCACTCATTGAAGCCTTATCCCTGGGAATTGTCTTTCACCCTCCCCACACCATCCCCACATACATGCTTTCTCAGTGCCATCGATTCTAGTTCCTATATTTCTCTCCTTCCTCTTTATTCCTGTTGGGACACTCTTAAGTCTTTTTGTTACAAGTCCCCTGGACTTGTTTTCATGCTTCTTGATAGGAGGTCCTGTCTAAAGTCTTGCCTTTGCTCAGGGCACCCTTTACACTTTACAGCAGGAGTGATGTATCCGTTACATCTACTGGAAGTTATGATCAGCACTCCAACCATAAATGGGTGACACCAAGTCCCCTTCTCTGAGAGTCGTCTTTGTTTTAGCAAATAGCAGCTTTGTAGTTTTCATTGCCATAGTTCCCAGTCCCCGGTGTCATCCCTGTGCATTCTCTTTCATACCACACTTACAGTTCATTATCAAGCCCTGGTAGCTCAACCTTTGGGATATAATCAGACCCCAACTATCTCTTTGCACTGAGTCCAAGCTCCTATTTTCTAGTTTCTACATTAAGCCTTATACTAGTTTCTACATTAAGCCTTCATATTCGAAGATGTGCTATCTAATATGGTCATCACTAAACACCTGGGAATGTCGATCACTAGGAATATTGCTGCTCTGAATTGAGATGTACTGCAAGAAGACACACAGAATATTGAAATATTAGTATTCAAAGAGAAAGTAAACTATTTCACGAACTATTTTGTATCAGGCACATGTTGAAAAAACATTTTGGACAGGTTGAATAAAATATATGATTGGAATTAATTTCATATTTTCATCTTTTTCAGTGTGATTGCTAGAAAAATTAAAATCACACGACTCATATTTTATTATTATTGGATAACCCTACTCTGAGGTTTTTCCAAACATTGCAGTCAAAGCCATCCTTTTGAAATGTCAGATTTTATCCTTCCTCTGACTAAAACCCCCTGAAGGCTTTCCAGCTCCCTGGGAGAAGCCAGACTTTATAGTGGGATACAAAACCTAGTAGATCCTATGCTCTTTGGCCCTGTTCCTCCAACTCTCTAGTTATTCTCCAACTCTGAGAGCCTCTGTTTTAGTCCGCTTTGCATTAGTGCAACCTTAAAGACGTGACAAGAACAACATAGAGGAGGAAAAGTTTATTTTGGCTCATGGTTTCAGGGGTTCAGTCCATGATTGGCTGACTTCATAGCTCTGGGCCCGAGGAGAGGCAGAACATCATGGATGGAAGGATGTGGTAGAGGAAAGCATATTAGGACATGGCAGTCAGAAAGCGGAAAGTGAACTTTGCTCACCAATGACAAAATATAAACCCAAAAGGCACACCCCCAGTGACCTTCCACCTCCATCCATACCCTACCTGCCTACAGTTGCAGACTTGTTAATGCATATCAGCATATTAATCCACTGATTCAGTAAAAATTCTTAATCATTTCAACTCTGAACTATTTTTGCATTGTCTCATGCATATCTAAACCATAACGACCTCCTCACACCCTCACCTGAGGGTCTTTGCATTTTCATTTCCTTTTGCTTAACTCTTTTTCAGGTCTCTCTGTGGCTTACTTTCACACTTCTTCAGGTGTCTGCTCCAGTGTTCCTTATTAGTAGCATCGGGAGACCCATCCTGAAACCCTGTCTAAATCAGTGGTCTGCTTGTCTGCCCACATTAAGTGAATCTTTTCATCAGGTTTTGGCTGATGAAAAGAAGAACTCCCCATTGACTGTAGACTGAATTCCAAACTACCTGTAATTCTGGATGCTCCATTATTATTTACCCATTTACTAACTCCAGCACATTTCTTACTGTTCCTCCAATTAGCCCTCATCCTGTACATTTAGAATCACTTGCAACAACTACAAAATAAGAAAAAGTGATGAATTTAGTACAGGTTTAAGGGATTATAATGAGATGTTAATATATTCTTATACTGAATTAATATTTATCCACTTCAAGCATTGGATAGGATGCAAATAGCAACATTTGTTTAACCCTTTGAATTCCACTTGGTATTCATCCCATAAATGCATGTTAATATAGCCAATATCAAAGGCAAGTGATAGCTCATCAAGGTGTAAACCCTGGCTAACTGCCCCCCTCCCGCCTACCAAAGGCTTTCCAATAAAATGATCCCTGTATGAGTAAGTTTTCCTTTACTAATATTATTTTCCTTTGAAAGCATTATTTCAGTCAGTTTCCTTTGTTAATTTAAAAGAAAATATAACTTATCAATAGCTTAGTTAGACAGTTAATTAAAGTTAGGTGATCTTTTTAAAAAATGAATGCTTCTATCGTGGCTAATGAAAAATCCAAGAATTTATAGCTCAGCAACAAATAAATCTCTCAGAAATGTTTATTGTTCCAGTTCATTAAAATGTTATATCTTTTAGACAGTATTTCTTAAAGGCTATAAAATTAATATTGTGTTTTTAAAGTTTTATTGGCATGTATTTCCTAGGTCTCATTTAGCCCTTGTGTTTAATTGTGCTGTCTCCTATAGGCTAGGGATCTGGCAGTTCGAATTATTTTTCTGTTTTAAAAGAAAAACGTTTCCCCCCAGGGCTAGCTTTCGTATTCTTGAGTGTGTTTATGTCACACTGCCTTGCATTTTCATGTGCTGAAATCTTGAGAGTCTGTCAGAGTGAATCTAGATCTGCTATTTCTTTGTGTTTTAAAATTATGCTGAAATTTCATTTAGTAACTAATCAAGTCCCTCGCCTGGCAACATACACAAAACTACAATTCTGTACATCAGCTACCAGAGTTTAATCTTAAACCTTTCACTATCCAAAATAAAGACAGAACAATAAGCTATTATAGAAGTCCTGCACGACACTAAGCATTGCACAGATTTTGAAGAAAGTAAATGCCGCAAACATGCCCTCAAATGTTGAATAATTCCGACCCTTTCCACTGTGCCTTCCATAAATCATCTCCATAGTGCACAGTCCTTTTACCTTTTCATGGACCTTGGCCTCTGCCCGCTGGTTCTAACTGAAATCTATGTATCAGTAGAAGTACCTCTTCCGTTTGGGACTTCCTCAGTGGAATAACTGTTTTCCTAAGGCTCCTGAACCACCAGCACAGACATTCAGAACCTGTGTCTGCAGAAAACTTTCATCCTTCCTAGAGGCCTGTTCAGATGACTGTCCTTGTCTTCGTCATCGTTGCTCAGCCTCCTTGAAGACTTGTACTCAAGGGTGGACATCCTTTTCATCCACCCCATCTCCCACAATCCTCATGAGAAATTTTTGTGTTTCCTGAAACAGTCTCTCAGAGTCTTTACTTCCTCCATCCTGAAGTCCTTCATCAGATCTTGAGTTCCTTCCAGATATGCTTTTCTTTCCTCTTCTTTTACTGATATACTCTAATAACATTTCTAGTGACATCTCTGAATACATCATTCCCTTTCTTTCCTATCTTTTACACAGCTCCTAAAATCATCTTTTGAGTCACAAATCTTTTTAGATTTTCCTAGGACTTCAACATTTTGGATAGTTTTCCACTGCCTAGAACATGCTTCACAACTTTCCCACATCATGCACACATTGAAGAAAGGTAATAAAATGGGGAGGTAAATCAGAGGGAAACCTTGTGTGAACCTGTGTGACTCCAAGGTAGAGGTTAAAGCTCAAACTTTCTGACTTAGCTGTCTTATTTAGGACCTTCCCTGGTCCCTTTGCTCCCAAAGCAGAGGTTGGACAAGAACTTGAGTACCATTAGTTTGGAGGCAGAAGCCAGGGTTCCATGAGGAACCGAGGTGGACCCAGAAAGAGACATACAGGAACCAGAAGCATCTGCTCTGTGAGAATATACTCAGAACAGTAGGACAGTGGGTTTTTCTTTATCATCCTGTATTGCCAGCACCATAGAAGTGCCAGGCAAATAGGTTCACGTGGGTGTTCTAATAAGTGTGTGTTGAATAAAGGTGAAAATTAAGAGAGAGAGCGAACAATGAATGGATGAACTTTTGCCTTAAGTTTTCCAAGTGTAGTTACCAGTTTCTTCTTAGATGAAGAAACCACAGATTTACATCTTTGGCCATCAAGCAGCATATCTTATTTATTCTTTGAATTCTTTTTTTTCCCTTTTTCTTTTGGTACTGGGGATTGAACTCAGGGGCGCTTGACCACTGAGCCACATCCCCAGCCCTTTTTTTTTTGTATTTTATTTAGAGACAGGGTCTCACCAACTTGCTTAGCACCTCACTAAATTGCTGAGGCTGGCTTGAATTCACAATCTCCTGCCTCAGCCTCCTGAGCCACTAGAATTTGATTTATTCTTGATGTCTCTCTTTTCTGGGTTTGATTTTAGAATAGATAGTATAATGCTCATTTTTAGATTTGATAGTCTCCTTTGCTCTGGAAAGATGGTTTCACAGATATTCATGAAAGCATTGAGTTAAACTTTAAAAAGGAGGTTAGTGTTTCAATCATTGAAGATGGAGAACAGAGAAGATAACAAAAACATGGGAAACAAGGGGGCAAGAAATCTGAATGTGATACCTAGAGTAAGAGGAAATCTTTGAAACTAGTTGGGCCCACAGTTTGCCAGGTCTTTGAGTACAAGACTAAAGGGCCCTCATACCTTCAGTACTGCTTATGATGTCATTGTCCTGCCTCTGCAAGAAGCTCATGCCCTTGGACACTACACTACACGCCTAGAACTTCCATCCTTCTGTTCAAATCCTATTAACCTCTCAACCCTGCACCAATTCCACCTCTTACATCAAGTTCTTCCCAAGCACTCACGTGTACCCCATATCTCCCATAGCTTTTACTTTTTGCATTTCCTAATTCCCACTCACCTAGTGCCTGGCATTGTTTATCCTTTCATGTTTCTATCTGCTCTCCACAACTGCATAAGGAGCCAGTCAGGGACAGCATTGTTCTTTCCATGCCCCGTATCAGCAAGCAGGATGCATAGTTTTTATGCTAGGAGATTTCCCTTTTGTTGGGTTCCTTTTCCTTTCCTCCCTCTCTCCTACCTCATTCCCCTGCACAGACAGACAGACAGACACACACAACCACACACACCAGCATCATTCAGTTTTTGGCGCTTTTCTCCATACTTTTGCTTTGAATTATTCCTGATGGGATCTTATTTTTGTCGGCTTATTTCCTAGATGGGAAGTGATGGAATCTTACGCCTCAGCACTTCAGCTCTAAATAATGAATTCTTTGCATATGCAGCACAAGGATGGAAACAGCGACTGGCAGAAGGTAAATTCCAGTTTTCTGTTATGATGTGACATGTTGGAGTTCACATACTGTTTTGAGCTTTGTGTCTTTCTCTGATTCCCAGGTCTTTCCTCCCTCAAATATGATTTAATTTAGTCAAAACCTCACAGACGACTTCACTGGTTCTTTTGTTTGTACTTGGCATTTTGCTGTCAGATAGTTTTGAAGAAAGCATAATATTATCTGGGAGATTGTAAACATTTTTGATGCAGCATGATTTTCTTTGAAATGATAATTTTAATTACCCATTTTGATCCTCATGTATTCTAAGTGTCCCAGAGTCTAAGGAAACTTCTTTTAGTACTTTTCTCTCCCTGAAGCTTCCACTTTACCTTGTCCTTCCTTTAGTCACCAAGCTTCTTGAAAGTGTAAACATCTAGTGCTTCCCCATGTTTATACCCCTCCATATACAACTGAAATCCCTTTAGAGAATGGGAGTGCCTGCAGATGGCAAAGTTCAGCTTCTTCTTCCTATCCTTATACATCATGTTCTGTCCCCAATACCTTCTTTCTCTTTTACCCTAAAGTGATACCACCTACCCTAGACATCCATAATATAGTTTAAATTGTTTCCAGGGGCTACATTTCTGACAGTCCTCTCAGTTTCCTGCAGGCCCTCCTGTCCTTCCGTTTGGTGGTAAATGATGTTTCCAGCATTTTCTTTTTTAACCATATATATTCTCCAAGCAGCCATATTTACCACTTTGGTGTTAACTGCAGCCCACATGCCAAGAACTTCCAAATCTGACTCTCACCTGCTCTTATCTCCAGTGTCCCATTTCAAACTCCTACCAGATATCATAGCAGATGCCAGACAGCTTACAAAGCACTCAGTGTTAAATTTACTATTTTCCTTTTCATTTTCTCCTCCTCCTGCTTGCTTGCTTGCTTCCTTCCTTCCTTCCTTTCAGTTTTTTCCCTCTCTCCCTCCCTCCCTTTCTTTCTTTCCTTTTTTTTTTTAAAAAAAAAAAAGAGAGATTGAATCCAGGGGTGCTCAACCACTGAGCTCTCCCCCCTTTTTATTATTATATTTAGAGACAGGATCTTGCTGAGTTGCTCAGGGCCTTGCTAAGTTGCTGAGGCTGGCTTTGAACTTGCAGTCCTTCCTCAGCCTCCTGGGCCTCTGGGATTACACACGTGTGCCACTCTGCCCTGTCTGCTTTTTCTTTCTATGCTGTCACCACTGTCCTCACAGGTCCCCAGTTTAAAGCCTTACTGCTGTCTTTGGCCCTCTTTTCTGGTCATAACTGTTAATTGTGCTGACTCTTCCCCAACATTGCCACTGTGGCTGGTACATCTCTCAGTTGCCTCCAAACTGGAGTTCTGCAGTTTCTTCACCATATTGGAAGACCCATCATCCTAAGCCCTTTATGCGTCCATGTTCCTCCCTCGCTGGATGTCACTGGAACCTCCTTCATTCTCTTTTAGACAAGTGTAGAACTCTCTTTGGAACTTACATTGAGTAACTGGCCTTAGCCATCCTTGCCTGTTCATTTCATGTCATGTTCTGCTCACAGTTTGCCACTGAAAAGAACATAAGTGTACACACACATATCTGCGCCTTGTGATTTAATCATTTTTTATTAAAGCCTGGTCATCCTTCAAAAGTTAACTCAAGAACCAACTCCTATATATAAACTCCCTTAATCGACGTGGGCAGAATTTAATGTTTTCCCATCTCTACTTTCACAACATATATTATTCTTACGGCCCGTAAAGGACATTTGACATTATTTCCTAGTCAGTTATGTGCCTCTGCTCCCAGCAGACTGATCTCCTTTAAGGACGGTGAATACGCATGCTTCCATTTGGAGCCCCTAGCACGCAATACATTCGCTGAATGTTTTAGAGTTCATCCAAGATGAAATGAGTATTTGAGTGATACTCATAAAGAGAAAGTATAGAAATGTTATCATTACTCATCCTTCTACTTTTCAACATCCAGAAAAGCTTACTTGAATGAATTACATGTTTTCTTTATTTAGTGGCAAAAGATGTGACCACGTTTACTCAATATATTACCATTTTCTTTCCAGGAGAATTTACCCCAGAAATGCAATTACGAATACGGCAAGAAATTGAGAAGGAAAAGAAAACAGAACCTTGGAAAGAAAAATTCTTTGAGAGATTTTATGGAGAAAAGTAAGTATTAGAGCATTTTTTCTCATTTCTCTTAGAAGGAAATGAAAATGTAATTCTCCGCTTCACATAGCACACTCATATGCTGTAAAACTTAATAAACCTGTGATAAAAGGCAATAGTCCCTCAGTGTATGAAATTGCGGGTAAAATTATACTGGCATATCAGCACTTAAATATTTTAAAATGCATTTTCAAGGGTTTATAACTTGTTCATGAAAATTCATTTTGGACTGAAAATGGCACATGAAATCCTATAGAGGTCAATTTTGGCTTTCATAAGTGGATTTTAGTAAAATTTCCCTGGTTTTTATCCAAGTATTTTCATTAGTAAATTTTTTGAAGATAAGTAGTTTTAGGCACATATTTAATTCTCACACCATTTTCCAAAAATATTGGCTTAGCATGTCCACTTTAATATTTAATTAGTTTTGTTTTAGAGAATACCTGAGAGTATTATCCTTCACTTTGTTCACCTTTCTCTCAGTTGTTACCTGTGTTAATTTATTGTTTGTGCACATCCACTTTTTTAAAAAAAGTAATACCAGCCAATCTAAGTGTGGTAGTAACTGAACTAATCTGAGAGCAGTTTCAACTCTTGCCTCACATTTAGCATAGATATTTTCTACTTGGACAGAATTCGTGTCTCAGTTGCTCAGCCCCTGAGGAAAGGAAAGGTAATGGGAGTTCACCTTTGACAGAGACTTCAGGTCTTGCTCAGAAGAGGAGTTTGGGCTTTAATACCACTTTCATAACCAAGACTTGAAAATTGTTATTTTGTGCAAAGAACACCAAGGTGGTTGCAGGTAACAAAACCTGTGCCATGCACTCTGATTTCACAAAATTGCCCCTATAAATGGGGAAAATCAAGCTAGAAGGAGTCCTATAGGTGAGCATTTCTGGAAAAGGACTCCAATGTTGAAGAGACTGCTTACTTGGAAGAGGGCAGCCTGGGTGAACTGTCCTCTGTAGCAGCTCTTTTGAGCCATGAGGCCTATTTTTAATTGCTGTGCCAGCCCAGGATGCATATGCCTATTTATGCAAGCTTAATGGAAATAATCCTTGTATTTTCTCAAAGATTGAATGTGAAGCAGGCTAGTTATGTGTCTTCACCTGTAGTCACTAGCAGTTCACTCAAGCCTGGCTGCATCAGAATCCCCTCTGGACATCGTAAATAGAGACAAATTGAGATTACTGATTGAGAATCTCCAGGAGTTGAACTCAGAAATCCACATTGGTGGAAGCTTTCCAGGTCATGCCAGAGCCCAGCAGGATTAAGAATCATGAGGACCAGACTGAAGACCACTCAGGAGCCCACTACTTTTGTACATGAAAGTGAATTTTGGTGGCACTATTTTCAGTAATGGCAGAAACATAACTGAGTTTGCCACCTCCAGAGCACTGGTCCTTAATTATTGATAAGTGAGCCACCTGTTCTTTTATTAGTTGAGCAATATTTTATCTAGCCCCTCTCCTCTGTGACTGACACTTTTCTCAGTGCCAGGGGCGTAGTCACTTGCAGAGTTTCTGAGACTGTGCCCTCAGTGAGCCCACATTAATGGAGCTTTGCATTAAAGGACTTTCCTTTGTTTGGCAAGTAATTATTGAGCATATACTGACTGTTATGGTTTCTAAGAATTTTGCAGTATTATTTCATTCAGTCCTTTCAATAATTCTGTAACATGGATATTATCATCATTATTATTAAACATGAAAAACTGAGAAAAAGTGAACCTAAATAATTTTCTCAAGCTTATACAGCAAGGTTAAGTATTTAATCCTGTAAATAGCTCTTAGAAAAAATTCACATACCTGCACAGTTTTTGCATGACATTTGGGGACTTCACAAATTTCCATGAATATTAGGTTAAGGGCCACTGTCCTAGAAAGTGACAGCTACAATGCTCTGAGTTAAGTAGGACTCCTCATCACCTCACGAAAATGTGAGCACAAAGAAATATTACTATGGACCCTTTCTTTTCTGTAGTTTATGAATAGTATTTTATTAGTCACTTTTAAAATTTATTTTTATTTGTTCTTTTTAGTAATACATGTCAATAGAGTCTATTTTGACATATTTATAAAAACATAGAGTATATCTTATTCTAACTAAAATTCCAGTCTTGTGGATGTACACAATGTTGAGATCCACTATGGTGTATTCATATATGTTCATAGGAAAGTTGTGTCAGATTCATTCTATTGTCTTTCCTATTCCTATTTTCCCTCCCTTCTCTTCATTCCCCTTTGTCTAATCCAGTGAACTTCCATTCTTCCCTTCTCTACCCCTTCTTGTGTGTTAGCATCCACATATCAAAGAGACCATTTGACCTTTGGTTTTTTGGGGATTGGCTTATTTCACTTAGCATGATAGTCTCCAAATCCTTCCATTTACCAGCAAATGTCATAGAGTCATTCTTCTGTATGTGTATGTATACCACATTTTCTTTATCCATTCACCTATTGAAGGACACCTAGGTTGGTTCTGTAGCTTAGCTATTGTGAATTGAGTCTCTTTTTCTTTTCTTCTTTTGCGTATTGATTGACAGATACATTGTGGATTTGTTATCAACTTCTCTTCTCAATCTAGGACTCTTAGATTACATATATTTCCCCAATAGGAGGGATTTCCCCCAGCATCATAAAATTTTTTCTTGACTGACACTATGGGCTCTAAGTTTTTCTAAGAATATTTCCTTCTAAACTTGTCTCTAAGTTCTATCCAGTATGGTCTTTTGTGACTTGTGACTTCCATCTTCTTATTATTATAATTCCTTTTGGCTTAATTTGCTTATAATATAGTACTGGTCTATATTAGTTTTAGTTACTTAGACACCACTCATCTCTATACCAGCTCAGAATTATAGGTGGTTCTCTGAATTTGTCTTGTGAGTTCTTGTGGTCAGGTTTCCCTTTGTGAGGAATGTTATGCGCTGTCTTCTTTCTTAAGTGCCTGTGTCATCTTACACCTATTGTCCCATGAAAATAACCAGATGTTAGCATAAGCAAATTTTATACAATGTCATTTTACACAATCACATGTATCCTTATCTGTATTTGTATTTAATACCATTGTTTTTAGCCAACTAACAAATTTGGCTGCCAATGCCTATATTTCTTTCTGTTCTAAACCTAACTAATATCAGAGGCATCTCTGCTTGACCCTGTCCTGATGGATTTTATTTCTAGATGATTATTGTGCTTTAAATTTTCTGCAATATAGTTGTTCTTCTCTCAGTATAGTATAGTTATAAACTGTAGCTCAGTTTGAACCCATCCTAGGGAAAGTTGAAAGAAAACTGTGAAGGCAGTATTGTCCAATCTTTTCAGAGCCTTCTGAATTACAGGACAGAAAACAGTGATCAGATACCCCAAAAGTGTATTCAGTTTTATTTCCCATTCATTTTGAGGATTTCATTTAAGTAAAAGATTAAAATGGATTTCACTGACATTTCTTATATCAATACTACTATTACTGTATTTCTTCACTTAACTGTTTCTTTGTTAATATTCTCTCTTGTACTTACATTTTTCATTGCTTATGCCCTGATTTAACTTCATTTAGAATAGCATGTATCTCTACCATCTGATGCTGATGTTGTAATTTAATATGACCAAAACCAAAGACTTAGGATATGCATGATTATAATTCTTAATAGCTTTCCCTGCTGAATGTTAGGCTGGATTATTTCTTGATTTTCTTTACTATCTCATATGGAATATCTTTACAGTAAGTCATATACATGAATGCATTCAGAAGTTTTGCTTCATACAAATGGATTCTGTTAGAATAACTTTGACAAACCCAAATGTTTTCTTATTCTGTAATGGAGTTTCCATATTTTAAATTATATACTAAGATAAAGTGATTGAGTAGCATTTCTTATATTGCTTTAAGAGAACTAATCTTTGGAAATCATTTCAGTTTCAGAATTTGAAGTATTTCATTCATTTTCCATTGATCTTAATTATTGGACTGTGTTGCATCATCTGAAGTCCACATAATTTTCTACTATAAGGGCATCTTTCTATAATCTGACTTCAAAAAAAATGTATATCTTATACATTCCTTTGCTTTTCTGCCTATATTTTCCCATCTTTTTTATTTGGGATTTTATTATTGCCTTTACAGACTCTTGCTAGGGTTTGTATTTCCTTGCTTACACCATAAAAATCTCTTTCTTACCCAGAAGTGGTGTATATTTTAGTTGTGATTGTAAAAGTAGTGGAGAAACTACATCATCATAAACTATTTTACATAAATTATTTTACTTAGTTGGTTATAAGATTAATTCAATTCATTTATTTCTATAGAATACTATGTGAGAAATCCAAATTGTACCTTTCATGTTTTGTGATTGAACAATAATTTAGTGTATCTAATTTCACTTCAGGTTGGGCATGTCAAGAGAGGAGTCTATGAAGCTTACTTCTGGACCAAACAGTGATGGTGCTGAAGGTAGTTCCTCATGTGGGACCTCTGGTCTTCTGGGTTCTTCTGCACAGACCCCCTTGGAAGAACATCAGCCAAAAAGCAAGCAAAATTCTGCTTCTCCAGAGCCTGATTTCTGTGCAACAGTGTGTCCAATGGTAGAAGTTCCAGCTAAAGATGTAATGGCAGACTCAGAATCAGAGGATATTTTGATCCCTGAGGAAGCTGTGATTCAGGAGGAAATTGCAGAAGAAGTAGAGACTAGTATCTGTGACTGCCAAGATGAAAATCACAAGACCATGAATGAATTTTCTGAGGAGTCTGAAAGTCCAACCACCTCTCATGAAGAGACCCAAATAGCACCACCTGATGGCAACTTGGAATCCTGTGTTGTGATGAATGATGTTTTAGAAACTTTGCCTCATATTGAAGTTAAGATAGAAGAGAAATCAGAATCTCCACAGGAAGAAATGTCAGTTGTTATTGATCAATTAGAAGTGTGTGATTCTCTTGTTCCTTCCACTTCATCTGTGACTCATGTCAGTGACGCAGAACATAAGGAACCAGAAACTGCAATAGAGACCAATACTACAAAAATAAAAACAGGGTCATCTTCTTTAGAAGGCCAGTTTCCACATGAAGGAATCACTGTAGATATGGAGTTGCAGAGTGATCCTGATGAACAACTTTCTGAAAATGCATGCATCTCTGAAACTTCCTTCTCTTCTGAGAGCCCAGAGGGAGCCTGTACCAGCCTACCATCCCCAGGAGGAGAAACCCAATCCACATCTGAAGAATCATGTACTCCAGCCTCCCTTGAAACGACATTTTGTTCTGAGGTGTCCAGCACTGAAAATACAGACAAATATAATCAGAGAAATCTGACAGATGAAAACCTTCATACATCTTTGATGTCGGAAATATCTCCAATATCTACTTCACCTGAAATATCAGACGCATCTCTTATGTCTAACTTACCATTGCCATCTGAAGCATCGCCAGTGTCCAATTTACCTTTAACTTCAGAAGCATCACCGATGTCTGATTTACCTTTGACATCAGAAACTTCTTCAGTGTCTTCCATGCTTCTCACTTCTGAGACCACTTTTGTATCCAGTGTGCCACTTCCTGTAGAAACATCTCCAATTTCTAATTCTTCCATGAGTGAAAGAATGGTTCATCAACAAAGAAAGTCACCTTCAGTATCTGAAGAAGCACTCTCCCCACAGAAAGATGAACCTTCTGCTCCTGTCAAACCCCTGGGAGAGAACCTTATCTCTCAGCAGAAACCTCTGTCCAATACTCCTGAGCCCATCAAAATGGGTTCTTCTTCCATTGCTCCTGAAGTGTTTCCATCTGAAGAACTGCACAGTAAGACCCTGGGTCAGCAACCCTGTAAATCACATGTTGAAATTGAGAAGCCTTATCCTCCTTCCGTCTCAGAACTTTCTTCTGCAGAAATGATGAAAGTTAAAAATCATAGTGTACTGCAAAGAACAGAAAAGAAAGGGCTATCCTCTCCATTGGAATTATCTGTCTTCTCTGAAGAGACAGAGAGTAAGGGAAATGAGCCTCCATCAGTTAAATTACAGGACAAGCAGTACATCCCATCAGTGGATAAAGCATCATTTTCAGAAGGCTCTAGAAATAAAACACACAAGCAAGGGAGCACACAAAATCGTTTGGAGATCTCACATACTTCCAAGTCATCAGAGCCCTCCAAGTCACCAGATGGGATAAGAAATGAGAGTAGAGAATCAGAGTTATCAAAGAGGAAAACTGCAGAACAGCATAGCTTTGGAATCTGTAAAGAAAAGAGGGCTAGGATAGAAGATGATCAGTCAACCCGGAACATATCATCCAGCAGCTCACCTGAGAAAGAGCAGCCTCCAAGAGAGGAACCCAGGGTTCCCCCTCTCAAGGTACGACATATTTTTTTAAGTTCTGATTTTTTTTTTAAAGGAAATTCTATAAGAGGCTTTCTTTATTAAGAAACTTAACTTTCAGGCCAGGCATGGTGGTGTATACCTGTAATCCCAGTGGCTTGGAAGTCTGAGGCAGGAAGATCATAAATTCAAAGCTAGTCTTAGCTGTTTAGCAAGGTCATAAGCAACTTAGCCAAACCTTGTGTCCAAAAAAAAAAAAAAAAAGGGACTGGACATGAGCTTAGTGGTTAAGTGCCCCTGGATTCAATTCTTGGTATAAAAGACAAAAGGAAAAAAAAAAAAGAGACTTAACCTTCAAGAATGAATTAGGTGTTTCTCTTTCCAGGTTTTATACAGCAATTTACAGTTAATCCTTCCAGAACCCAGTATAATAGTAAAGGATCCTTTTTAAAACTGTGTAGTAAGCTTATACAAGAAATTCAGATACATATATTTAAAATCAGTATTTAAATGAAAAAATTAAGAAGAGGGAACAGGATGTGATGTGGAGAAACCTAGAGTCCACTAAGACACTAGGACTTTAGTGAATTCCAAGGCATAGAACTACACAAACTTGAGGAAAATGTCAGGGATAATTAAGTGTCAAATAAAACTTCAGTAGTACTAGGGAAAATAGAAGTCAGAGGGCAGCATTGAGGACATGAAGGTACATGTTATTCCTTCCTTCATTTTCCTGCTAACATTGAAAATCATCATTGCTTAGCAAAGATGACCTGATTTATGACCTCATTAACTATTTCTTGAATAAATTTATAAAATTTTCTTATGAACTATAAGGGAGAACACTACAGATGCAGAGACATAGAAATCCTGGTGTTTATTTCTAAGGTAGAAAAAGGGTCTTTAATTTTACAAAATAACAAATCCACTGGGTACACACTTGCAAATCCCAGCTAGTTGGGAAGCTGAAGTAGGAGGACCACAAGTTTGATCAAGTCCAACCTGGATAACTTAGCAAGACCCTTTCTCCAAATAAAAGGACTGGGAATATAGCTCAGTGCTTACCTAGCATGTGGAAGGCCCTGTGTTCAATCCCCAGTACTGTAAAATAATATTTGCTAGTATTACTATTAGTACCACCACTACTACTAATGATAAAGTCTTATGATTCCAGGTAAATTTTAATTCTCAACTTTTTTTTTTTTTTGCGGTACTGGGGATCGAACTCAGGGCCTTGTGCTTGCAAGACAAGTACTCTACCAGCTGAGCTATCTCCCCAGCCCGCAAATTTTAATTCTCATAAAACTTTTTTTAAAAATTGGATCTGCCTAAGTAAACTGAAAATAATTCAAAAGAAACTGTTTAATTAATTAAACCCTCCTTAATTAATGAACTGATGTCATTTTTATTTGATGCTTTTATATAAGCCCATTTATATTTTTGTATAACAAATTGGAGTATTCCTCTAGTAAAGGATTGGTTGAGAGTTATAAACATCTCAAGCTCTTTAAAAATATCTTTCTTTATTATGTCTATTTTTATAGTCAACTCATGATCTTCACAAGATTGACTTGTTTGTAAGAATATGGCTGTAGTTATTCTATTTAACAAAGCAATGTCTATTAAATTAGATTCTAGAGATATAAAAGATGAACACTAAATTCCACTTAAAAAGCCACTATGTATTTTAATTTCTGAACACTGGAAAGAAAAATATAAATATAATTTTTAGAGGAAATATTTTTAAACATACCAGCCTGATTTTATTTTGGTTGAAATCTCATTTTCAAAATGATATGTACTTTGTTTAAAGATTGATTAGATAGATAGATGGATGGATGTTAGAGACATTAAACACATATTTGATGTTTGGCCTTAGACTCTTTATATTAAAGTGTTAGGTTTAATTTTTAAATATATTTAATTTTTTTTAGACTGTGGGAAATATTTAAAAGGAACAATTTAATCCTCTTGCCAAATTCACCTCTTCTTGTTCATAGATTAGAGGCTTCATAAGCGATTCAAAAGTGAGAGGAAATAGCTCAGGCAGATGATAATTTCACTTATCAAAGTTCCCCAAAGCGTAATTCCAAATCAAAATGATCATGTAGTTGGTGTCACAGATATAGTGTAAATATATGTGTATTAGGAGAGTGTGAGGGGGACGTTTTCTAGAAAAAGCTTATTTCAGAAGAGGAGGAGAGGTTTCGTACTTGTGAACAGCCTGACTTGGGAGCCCACAGACACTCTGTCACTGACTGGTTTATGTGACTCCATGGCAGATGACTCTGCCTCTACAGGGCTCAGTTTTTCAACTGGGAAATGAAGACTTTAACCAGGTCCCTTCCAGCTTCACAAACCAATGACTCTGAGAATTCCCTTATCGACTGGAGCATCGCAGCATTTCTGTGGGATGCTGGGTGCTGGGTCTTGTGCCTCACGAATTTGGAAATGATTTCATGAGCCTCTTCGTTAGCATAAGTAGGCAAAAAGTATAGAATGGGACATGTTCCAAGTTCAGCTGATTGTGGATTACCAACATCAAAAGAAACTGCCCACTCCATACTTTCTGGGAAAGGCAGAAAATCAGTGTTGCCCTTGCTTTTATGAAGACGTAATGATGTAATGATAATGTAATCCCTTTGGAAAACAGTGCTTTCACAAATACAGCCTCATGCAATCTTTATAACAGCTCTGTGAAGGAAATAGACCAGAAATAACTCATTTCATTTTACAACTGAGTTTACAAACTCATGTAGTGTGCTTATTACACACCTATAAGGCAGCACACCAGGTGGTATAGGCATAGAGTCCTGGGCTCAGAGAGTTACCGGAGAAACTGAGGTACTTAGTAATTTACTAACGTAACACAGTACCTTTGTGTAATATATTTCTGTGAAGCCAGGATAATTCTAGTCTCCCATCTTCATTACCAGGAATTTTTTTTTTTTTTTTTTTTTGGGTCAGATTAAGTCAGGTCACCTCATATAGAGTAAGTGTCCCAGTTTTTTCCTACTCCAGCAGGTAGGATAATTTAAAAACTAAGTTTGTCCAAATCTTTTTAGCTAATCTTATTGTTTGAAACATGGATTTGTTTTCATTTATATAAGACAATAAAACAGTTCTTTATTTCCATGCCAAAGCAAGTCAGTGGTTGATTTAAAACTTTGATTTCGTATTCTTGCTACACTTCCTGTTGCTTTACATCCTATAGGTGTAGTTTGTTCTACATTGTGGGAGAGAACAGCTTGTTTTCCTCCTTGTGTTATGGCCTCCCACATGCCTCTTCCACCATCATATATGAAGTGCTTTATCTTTCCATTTTTTCCTTGTAGATCCAGCTTTCCAAAATTGGACCACCCTTTATTATCAAGAGCCAGCCAGTCTCCAAACCAGAGTCTCGAGCATCCACTAGCACATCTGTCAGTGGGGGGAGGAACACAGGAGCCAGGACGCTTGCAGACATCAAGGCCCGTGCCCAACAAGCTAGGGCCCAGCGTGAGGCTGCTGCAGCCGCTGCAGTAGCTGCTGCAGCGAGCATCGTCTCTGGAGCCATGGGGAGCCCAGGCGAGGGTGGAAAGGCAAGAACGCTGGCACACATCAAAGAGCAGACCAAGGCTAAGCTCTTTGCAAAGCATCAAGCCCGAGCCCACCTCTTCCAAACTTCTAAAGAGACCCGGTTGCCTCCAATCAGCTCCAAGGAAGGTCCTCCAAACTTGGAAGTCTCTTCTACACCTGAAACAAAAATGGAAGGTTCCACTGGGGTCATTATTGTCAATCCAAATTGCAGATCTCCTAGCAACAAGTCCGCACACCTCCGGGAGACCAGCACTGTTTTACAGCAGTCTCTTAACCCAACTCAACTTCCAGAAACCGCCACTGACTTATCTGTACATAGTTCGGATGAAAACATACCTGTGTCACATTTATCTGAGAAAATTGTTTCATCTACCTCTTCTGAAAATAGCAGTATGCCCATGCTTTTCAATAAAAATTCTGTCCCTGTGTCTGTTTGCAGCACTGCTATATCGGGAGCAATTAAAGAACATCCCTTTGTGAGTTCTGTTGACAAATCCTCTGTGCTGATGTCTGTTGACAGTGCAAACACTACAATTTCTGCTTGTAATATAAGCATGTTAAAAACCATCCAGGGAACTGACACTCCATGCATAGCCATTATACCAAAATGTATTGAAAGCACTCCTATTCCGGCCACGACAGAGGGCGCCAGTATATCAAGCTCCATGGATGAAAAGCCTCTGCTAATACCAAGCAGCAGTGCTACTAACTTAGTCTCCAGTCAGTACACCTCTGTGCCAACTCCCTCCATTGGAAATAATTTGCCAAACCATCTCTCCACTAGCTCTGTCTTGATTCCCCCCACGGGAATTAACAACAGATTTCCTTCTGAGAAAATAGCCATGCCTGGGAGTGAAGAACAGGCCACTCTATCCATGGGTACCACTGTGAGAGCAGCCCTCAGCTGCAGTGACTCAGTGGCAGTCACTGACACTCTGGTTGCACGCCCACCTGTCGCAATGTTTACTGGAAACATGCTAACTATAAACTCTTTCGATAGTCCTCCCAAGTTAAGTGCTGAAAGCTTGGACAAAAATTCAGCGCCTCGAAACAGGGCAGACAATTCTGGGAAACCTCAGCAGCCACCAGGGGGCTTTGCACCAGCAACCATAAACAGATCCATTCCCTGTAAAGTCATCGTTGACCACAGCACTACGCTGACCTCCAGTTTGTCACTGACTGTCTCCATTGAAAGTGCAGAAACCAGCTTGGACCTCCAGAGCAGATCTGTGAGGACAGAGGTATCCATCCAGCCCATGGCGTGTCCTCAGGTCTCTGTAATTAGCAGGCCTGAACCAGTGACGAGTGAAAATATAGACCACAGTTCGAGTTTCATTGCTGCTTCTGCAGCCAAACAAGACTGTAAAACCCTGCAGGCCCCCTGCACCAGTCTCCGAGAACTGCCCCTTGTCGTTCCAGACAAATTAAATGAGGCGGCTGCTCCTAGCCATAGCTTTGCTGAGCAGACACGTAACCCAACTACTTTCAAGAGTGAAGCAGACACGACCTGTAGCAATCAGTATAACCCAGGAAACCGGATTTGCTGGAATGACGATGCCATGAGGAGCACAGGACAGCCTCTGGTCAGTCACTCCAGTTCAAGTAAACAGAAGGAGTATGCAGAGCAGAGCTGCCCGAAGGCCATCAAAACTGAACACACCAGCTACTCGCACGTGTCAGAACTGCACCCCAGGAATCTCATAGCAAACGTCACTCTTCCTGTGAAATCCGAACCTCATGAAGTGGACAAGGGCTTTAGAATGGACACCGAAGACTTCTCTGGCCCTGGGCTGCCTCCGCCGACTGCAGAGGTAGCCACCAGCATACCACAAGCACAGAACCTGGACGCTCCTTCGTCCAGTGCCAGGGAAGAGGCCATTTCTTTGGCTCCAGATACCCTGAAAAGAATTCCGAGTGCAGGAAGCTCAAGCTGTCGTCTGTCATCCGTGGAGGCTAACAACCCACTGGTGACACAGCTACTGCAGGGCAACCTGCCTTTGGAGAAAGTGTTGCCACAGCCCAGGTTGGGAGCCAAGCTCGAAATCAACAGGCTTCCTTTGCCCCTTCAAACTACCTCAGTGGGTAAAACACCACCAGAGAGGAACATCGTTGAAATGCCTTCCAGCTCTCCAAACCCAGATGGTAAGGGCTACTTGGCAGGGACTCTTGCACCACTACAAATGAGAAAGCGAGAAAACCATCCCAAAAAGAGAGTAGCCAGGACTGTGGGGGAACACACTCAAGTTAAATGTGAACCAGGGAAACTGTTGGTGGATCCAGATGTAAAAGGGGTGCCATGTGTCATAAATTCAGGCATGAGTCAGCTAGGACACAGTCAGCCGTTTAAGCAAGAATGGCTGAACAAACACTCCATGCAGAACAGAATTGTTCACAGCCCTGAGGTCAAACAGCAAAAGCGGCTGCTCCCCGCGTGTAGCTTCCAGCAGAACCTATTTCATGTTGACAAAAATGGCGGCTTCCACCCTGATGCTGGTACCTCACACAGACAGCAGTTTTACCAAATGCCCATGGCTGCCAGGGGCCCCATTCCCACTGCAGCTCTCTTACAGGCCTCTTCCAAGCCCCCTGTGGGCTGTAATGCATTTGCCTTCAATAGGCATCTTGAACAAAAGGGATTGGGAGAGGTGAGTCTTCCTTCAGCACCCCACCAGCTAAGGTTAGCCAACATGTTGTCCCCCAGTATGCCCATAAAGGAAGGTGATGATGTGGGAGGGGCTGCACACACAATGCCAAACAAAGCACTAGTGCATCCTCCACTGCCCCCACCCCCCCCCCCCCCCACCCCCTCCACCCTTGGCCTTGCCCCCGCCTCCCCCACCACCACCTCCACTACCTCCACCTCTCCCTAATGCAGAAGTCCCATCTGATCAAAAGCAACCGCCAGTTACCATGGAAACCACTAAGAGACTTAGTTGGCCACAGTCCACGGGCATATGTAGCAATATAAAATCGGAACCTCTTTCTTTTGAGGAAGGTTTAAGCAGCAGCTGTGAACTGGGCATGAAACAAGTTTCCTATGACCAGAATGAAATGAAAGAACAGTTAAAAGCATTTGCGTTAAAAAGTGCAGATTTCTCTTCCTATTTGCTTTCTGAGCCACAGAAGCCTTTTCCCCAATTAGCTGCTCAGAAAATGCAGGTGCAGCAACAACAGCAGCTCTGTGGAAATTATCCAACAATACACTTTGGTAGCACGAGCTTCAAAAGGGCAGCGTCTGCAATTGAAAAGTCCATTGGGATTTTGGGAAGTGGCTCTAGTCCTGCCACGGGCCTGCCTGGTCAGAACGCTCAGATGCCTGTTCAGAACTTTGCCGACAGCAGCAACGCGGACGAATTGGAACTGAAATGCTCTTGCCGCCTGAAAGCCATGATTGTGTGCAAAGGCTGTGGGGCCTTCTGCCATGATGACTGCATAGGTCCTTCAAAACTCTGTGTAGCTTGCTTGGTTGTACGATAAGAGCTGAGTGAAAGATGCAGTATCCCTTTTTGACACCGAAAAAGCAAACAGCATCAGCAACAGCAAATTGAATAACCTAGTGACTTATTATATGCTAATTTATTTCACTTTGTAACAGGTTATCTTTCTTCCATAGGATTATTATTTTCTTGCATTTTTTTTTTATAATGGGGAGGACGCATACCAAATGACTGACTCAACAGCATGTCCTTTACATACTTAGTTGCCAGCTTCAAAAGTTTCTCTCTGTGCATATACAGGTTACTGCCCCACACCCCTTTTAACCCAGATACAGATAGGAAAAGGACAGTTTTTATTGCTTCATCACCAGAAATGCAGATGTAGAAAGAGGATGATAAAAATAACATGGACATGTATTTTTCCATCGATTAGCCATTACCGCAAGTATTTCTGTACTTGCCTTTACCACAGTGATGAAGTCATATTTGGAATGGGGAATCTGATTTAAGTGTGCGATTCCTTGTATTTATTCATATCACAAAAGATAGATTAAAGAAAGCATGCCATTAATGAAATCCACTGTCCCTGTTCTCTTTCCTCCCTTCTTACTCTTTCTCAGATACTGTGGCAGAAAATATATATCTGCCTTGGATTTTGTACACAGATTGTAGAAAAATGTGTCCTGTACCTGAAATTGCATCATGGGCCTTGTATCCAGTAAACTGGATCTAGCCCTTGGACACCTGATAATGTAAGACTGGTTGGCCAACATAGAGTCACAGGCCCAGAAAAGTTTGGAGCGTCATGTATGGCTTTTAATACCAAGTATGAAAAAATATCTTAAAAAGCAAATAAAACACTGAATGTGCATGTTTAAATGGTTTGATAATGTACATATTAATACTTCTACTCATTCTGATTAAATGACTAGGTATTAAAATTGGAGGGAAAATAATAGTAGCCCTTATTAATGACACCAGTGCATTCTGGTCTCCACCTCTGCAGAGGTTGGCCACCTCTTTTTACAAGTGTCATTGATGATAAAAGGAACTTCAGAGGGTTGAAGTGTGACACTTTTCTGAACCATTTTTTTTTCTCATGATTCAGTCTAATTGTATTTGACTGCAAAATAACCCTTATTTTTTAAAAAGTGCATTTTTAGGTATTGCATGTTTTGTACCCCCACCCAATATCTGGGGCCATAAACTGCTTTCGAAAAAGGGATACTGCATCTTATAATTATCTTCAGTGTTTATCCAGTTAAGTCTGAGTGTCAAATACTTGAGCTACATTCCCTATACGCTGGCCATCCTCATGCTGGAGAACAGCTGTAGTTCAGGAGGAGGCTCTGTTCCCAAAAGCAAGTTCAAAAGCACATGAACATGTGGGAAGATGAAAGAAAGCAAAAACCACGCCCATTTAACTTCAGATTCCAGAGCACAAAATGTGGAATACCATTAATCCATTGATTGATTGTGGCTATAGAATTTTTTTTTAAAACGGGGGGAAATCATCTCTATCCAGGGTAAGAATGACAGATATTTTCACATGGGATCACTCTAATCAATGTAAACTCTTCAACATTCCCTGAAAACATGTCTTATATGTTAACTGGAATGTATAGAAGTTACATTCCTGAAGCAAAATACACCCGTAATTATTTTATAATCAACTATGGTATTTTCCCTCCATATTTATTGTGATGTTGCCAAATTTTTTTTAGGTAGTAGAGGACATTGTTTTTTATTAGAAAATTGCTGATAGTGAAAGATACTTAAAAAAAGCAAAGAAGGTCCTGCCCTGTGGCCACATTTAGGTGCTTCAGTACTGTCACTTCTGTTATTCATATTAAAATTAACAAATTAATGACTGAGAAAATTAACAATGCACTTAACTAGCCCTTCCCAAGGAATGCAGCATAAGTGCCAGCAGATCTGTAGTTAACTTCACTCAAGGATACATGTGGATGGTGTCCTTTTGGATGATGTCTTTATGGTCTGCTTGGCTCTGATTTCATCCTAATTTCAAAGATCATGTTCTCAGCCTCACAGTGGGGCACTCATAATATAGACAATTGCATGCCAACTTCTTCCAAATTGTCGCTGCTATACCAGTGTCAGATACTGTCTACACCAGCAAATTGAAAACTACCACATCGGTAACTGACACACATTGAAAGAAACTCCAGTCTACAAAACCTTTGCACTCTATATGTGAGGTACAGTTGAGGCCAATGTGATACTGGGCTCATTGTCAGTTCCATCAGTGTTGAAGACTGCCTGCAAGTTGCTTACTGGGAATAAAGAAAAGTGTCCTTCTGTATGTTTGAAGTTTTCACATCATATGTTTGGAGAATCAATTGTTGATAGTGCATGAATTCTCTCACCCAGGTCCAAAGAGCATAACTTTTTGTGCCCTTACTCTTTTTTGACCCAATCCAAATTCCTACCTTTCTCATATGGTTTATATCACTGAAAAATGAAAATCTTTGGGCTAAAAAAATTAAATTGAGAAGTAAAATGTGGATCAGGTGTTTCATAGGTGTCCATTTAATACATATGTACAAAAGCCAGTATATTTGAATTAGGTGAGTAGGTTCTTAGTTCCTTGATTTCTACATGTGTCTGCCTATGTGCAAATAGAGTATGTTATTTACTGCATAGTTATTGTGCTGTAATGTGCAAATTTCAGTGTGTGCATTATCCTGATTATTGAACACTTATATCCCTATCAGGAATAGAACTTGCACATGTAACATGTATTTTTTTTTTTTTTTTTTTTTTTAATCACAAAGGATGTATTTCCCTAAGTAGCACTTTTGGAGCAGGGGAAGGAAGAAAACTGCTACTCCCTCATCCCCCTCCTATATGATATGCATATGCCTGAGTTGTATAAAGACATTTAGGTCGTTAATGGGCATGTTAATAAGAGCGTTCTGATGCAAATTCATTTTCAAAATGATATTTTTCCTTCCCCAAAGTGAAAAATGGCAGAAATGTTGGTGAACTGAGCACCATAGTTATATATAATATTTCCCTGTTGAGGTCTAGTTTGAAGAAAAAACTTGAAAACAAACCTGTGAGGTTGAGCCTGGTTGCGATAAAGACTGTGGTGGTGTGTGCTTCTGGGATGAGCTGTAGAAGGCATAGTTGACTTCTGGACCTTGGATATTCTTACTCAGTTCAATATAAACATAGAGAAACGAGCTGGTGCCCATGGTGCTTTATAGTGCAGTCAAGAGTAAAAATACACGTTGCTGCAGCCCCATTTCCTTCACAAACACTCGCACAATTTCAAAAGAGGAAGTTGCTGTGGCCTCTGGTTTCCCAGCTTCTCCGTGGTATGAAGTCCCAGGTTTTAGAAGCTGAAGCCAATCTTAGGGTGCATCGTCTCTGTGGTGTGGAGGCCCAGCACCGCACTAGCTGCCTAGGGGAATGACCCCCGCCGAACATGCAGAGCTCAGACTCATTGTCCATCTGTGTTCCCAGAGAACAATGTGAAGAGTCCTAGAACAGGAACTCATCAGACTGTCAGGGGCCTATGTAGCCAAAACGTCACTGAATATAAAACTCCTGTCGTCTTCAGCCCTCATGCTTTGTCACTGTAAAGCGAACAAAAAGCATTTTTACTATAATTTAAAGGAGCTGCTTTTTTATAGCACATACTATTTCGCTTTGTACTATATTTGATAGTTGCAGAATAATTTAGACTGTAGAAAAACTTTGTTGTATTTGTACTGTTCATGAATGTTCCAAGGAAAGTGCTTTACTTGGTTGCCATAATTTTCTTGTACTGCTGTAACCCCCCACCCCCCACGCTTCATGGAAACCTAATCTAATTCCTATTTTCAGTACAGTTTTTTTGTTTTTAAATATGTTTGTATTTTTTTTTTTTTTTTTGGTCAGTATTCTGAATGTTTACATCTGTTTGACATTAGCCATTTAATGCCTTTTTTGAAAGGCAGAATTACTCCTACAGTGTAACAGCAAAATGTGAAATCAACCCAAACATAACATGCATGACAAACAGATTGAGGGCGAAGGCCCTGAACGTACATAGACATTTTATATCAGCATACAGAGAAGTAAAACCCTCCTTCAGTCCTCTACCAAAGAATATATTATTCCCACAGGAAAAACTCAGAAAGGTGTGTAAAATCCTCAGAAGGGGGAGCAGTTGATTCAGTAAGACTGCTACAATTTAAAACTGTTATGCTTGCTTTGATACCTGACTAAATGTGACTGAGTACAACAAGCATTTAAAAAAATTTTTAGACAGTGTTTTGTTTAGAATTCAGGGATCATGCATTCTTTAATGGTGCTGTTTGTTTTTTTATTTCTTTTCTACAAAGAAAAAAGTGTTGCCTACAAAAGTGACTGCTCACAATACCATAAGTTAAATGAAACGTTTGTCTCTTCATGTTTCTCTGTTTTTCCCTTTCTCGGAGTAAAAATTTGGGTTTCAATATTAAAATATTCTGGAAAAAATAAAGAAATTAAACATCAAATATTGTCCGTTTTCATTTTTTAATGAAATGAGATAGTTGATATACATATGCAAAATGTACTAATGATACATTGAACGTTTGACTAAGAAATACAAGGAAAACAAACTATACTGTTAAATTATGTACACTTATTTTCGGTACAGTAAATTGACAACATGTGGTTATAACTTGTTAATACAGTAAAAACTAACACTGAAACCTCTGAAATTAATGGTATTTGCTATGCTCAGCATTTAAAACTATATTTGGACCTTCTTGTTTTCGTAAAGATCTAAGTTCTTTATGCCAAAAGGCATTCAGGTCAAACAAATTGTTACTTCCATATTTAATTTTATCTTTCAAAATGAGTAGTACAGAAAATGATCTTCTGGTTAATTTTTTTATCCTACATTAAATATTATTGCTATAGTTATTTGAATAAAATGCTGTGAACCATTAGAGCAAAATTGCCTCAGTTCTATTTACATAGGTTAAAGACATCTGCATATCTTTTCGGTAAGATGAATCAGAAAACATTAAACATAATTGGCTGTTGGAAATCTGAGTTCAGCGGTTTTCATCTACGTGGAAAATATTGTCTTTAGCCACCAGATGGCGAAAGAGGATGTTTACTTTTGGAAAGGGGGACAAAAAGAACAAAGCATGCTCCTTCCTTTTTCCACAACTGAAATGACTAATAGTGCAAGTCCAGCTTGTCCAAGGAAGTAGGAGAATGGATGTTTCTAAGTTTCATAAAATTATTTCCTCTACAATGATGGCATTTCTTTCTTGTGCCACTTTTTTTTCTATTAGCCTATTTACAAAATGCTCTCATAATTCTATTTAGAATTGTAGATTTGTTTCTTTGCATCACATTATTCAATTAGCCCAAAATCCACAGATAAAATCAAACGGTACTGTTTCAGCTGATGTTTCTTGAAAATGATCTGAATGCTGTATGTGTTTTGATTCATGTATTCTCCTGGGTACAATTATATAATCTTTATTTTTTAAAAAAATCCATTGTTTTTAATACATTAATGAAGCCTAATTTGGACAAAACTCTACCTTAGGATTTAAAGTGTTTACTTGTTTCTATCATAGCCCTTAACTAAGAGCAAGTGACTTTATCTGGTAATTCCTCAGTTTTTACATACATGCTTCATTGTAATCAAAGATAATTATGTCATTAGAAGGAACCTAGCCAGGAGAGAAGTATATAAAATAGTTTGGGACTTTTTTTCTGCATAAGATGAAAAGAAATCCTAGAAAGTAGTTCCCAGCCCATGAAAGTATTTGGAGTCTCCGAGTCTGCATTTATCAGTGGTTAGGATTTATACTTGGTACAGTCATTGCATTTATGGGAAAGTTTGTATTTTTCTTAAGCAAAAAATGCCACTTACAATCTCATATATATATATATATATATATATATATTTTTTTTTTTTTTTTTTTTTTTTTTTTTTTTTAAGAAATTTGTTTGCAGGTGTTTCAAAGTTCTCACCCAAACACTATGAAAAGTCCAGGAGTTTCAGTGGGTGATTCTCATATGAGTTGCTTTAGAAGGTCAAGGACACTTAAAGTTTATATTAAGTCCATCTCGATTTCCATGTCTCAGCACAAAGTATTTTATAAACTTATAAGTAGAAAATAGATTTCATCTTCGATTCAAATATCTATCTCTAGTTTAAAATTATGGTTTATTTCAGGAAAACACTGCATTGAGAATCCTCCTTCTTTTATGATGAGAAAACAGGGAATTCAGGGGTGTGCAGGACTGAGGTTCTGTTTTCCTTGATTTGTCTGGCTTTCGGTATCCAGTTCTGGAATGTGATAGCATCTTCCGGTTCTAGGAAAATGCTGTTGGCTTCAGTGTCCCTAGGAAACACAGGAACTTCACTGGGGTATTCTCTCCTACACAGAAGTTACAACATTTACATGATTCCACTTATGTAGAAATAATTTTTAAAAATTTGTGATATATACTTTATTGGCCAGTCAGTTTAAATCTTGAAGTGAGAACTTAAAAGCCTTGGATCATGAGTGGGGACAGTTCCCTGTGATGGCTTCTAAGTTGAAGCTTCTAATACATTTTACGTCTCTTTTCTTAACCTATGGATTCAACACAGATTTTTTTGGGTTGGTTTTTAACACTACCATGTTTTTGATAAAATCTTTACATCAAAGATGAAGGAAAAAACTCCCTAAAGTTAGGGGAAATTCTATCTTCAAAAGAAACATTTAACAATTAAAAAATTTAACTGAGTAGGACTCTGGATAATTTGTTACCTTTAATCTTCACTCACCTAATGCTAATATCCTTGCTAGAGCACGTCCAGAATAGCAATACACCTTTAAACCATCAGAAAGAGAGGATAGTGTGACATTGGTAGCAGTCAGTCCCTCCCCTCCCCTTCCTTTCCATGTTTTGATACTAGAAAGATTCAGTAGTAAAAATTTGCTGTCCCACTTCTTTGCTTGACAAAAGAGTAATCAAGAATCTCTTTATAATCCCCATTTTATACTTATGATTGTCTCAATAATAAATAATTACCAAGTCCATAACTCTATGGATATTTTTAGGTTCTCTTCATATGAACAAATTTTTAGTGTTTTAACTGCACCACACCAAATACCTCAAGTTCCCAGAGTTATTCCAGAAAGGTGGACAGTTTTATTTTAAAAATAATAATAGACAACATTAGTAAAATACTGTATACCAGGTGCTACAAAGTATTTTACAATTTTTAATCTACTTATCCTCACCAATGTAAGGTAGGTACTGTTATATCTGTGTAATAAATAAGAAAAGTGAGGCTTTATAGAACTTAAAGTAAAGAATATTCAGTTAAGATCTGGGCTATATGGTTTTGCAGAGGCCCCAGCCTGTCTCTTACTTGGTATAAGACATACTGGCTGTTAAACAGATTCTGGTAGATTCTTGGGATTATGAGAAAAATGAGAAGATCCCAAATCTTGAAAAGATGTATAGGCTAATGCAAAAGATAATAAAATAATTTTAATGTGACCAAAGTATAACCAAGACATGTGCAAGGTACAGCAGAGAAGGAAGTAACCAAGTGTTTGAAGCCTTATAGAGTTGCCACCAGCAGAGAATGAGACTGGAGAGCATCTGTTCCCATACCTGATGTGGTCTGAAGACAGTCCCACAGAATGGGGATCATGTTATTCCCTGTGAGCCTCCCAGTAGTTTCCCTGGATCAGGATTTATTAGTAAAGACAGTGATCTCTTCAAGATGTCAGATCCTTTACATAGTTTAAGAGCTCTGTTGCCAAGCCCTTCTTTCACAAACTTAGAAGTACATTTAGATGTTGTCAACAATCGATTCTGTTTGGGGCTGGGAGTGTAGCCCAGTGGTTGAGTGCTGCTTGCCCAGAATGTGCAAGACCCTAGATAAGATCTGTAGTATTGCCAGGTAATAATAATTGATTTTGTAAAAGTTAACATACTAAAGTGATGTTCTTGATTCCTGATGTACTTGGTGGTCGTGAACTTTTTAAAATACATCAATGTAATAAATTTTCCTATATTAAAAAGTAAAAAATATTACAGATACTATAGCAAAAGTTTTGAAATATATAAATAGCAACGTGGAATGTTACACTTTTTTAAAGAAGCAAATGTTGCTTCTGACAGTTCATATTATTCAAAGAGTTAAATAAGAAGAGGTAGTCTTGCATATGCAAGTTACAAGTGTGAATAGAAGTCAGGGAACTTATTCATGTCTTGTCCAGTACTTTTAAGAAATAAAAGCTTCCCACCCTGCTGGTGATCACAGATGGGAAGCATTTTGGTCATTGGGGGGAAATGCAACCATCGGATAATACTGGAAAATATAGTGCCAGAAACAAACATCATCTGTATCAATACTTTTCTAAGCAAATCTTGCCTGAATAAGTGAATCCTACTGCTCCCTTAATTTCACATTGGGAACTGGGAATCTAAGCATCGCTGTTTCTACAGAGAAGCCTCGTCTCTAGCACAAGGCGGTGCCGTGTATCACGCTCAGCTGAGAGAGCGTGGCTTTGGGTTATTCACACTCCCGCTCACCAAGTGAGTCACCAACTTTCCCCAAAAGACAAAACCATCTTACATATAAATATTTCTTTTAAAGCCATCTGGCAACCTAATATTTTAATCATTTTGATAAATACACATTTGAAGATATTATGAAACGAAGAAATTTATTTTGGAGATTACATTAGGTGAGAAATTATGTTTTCCTGTCTCCAACAAGATATATTTTAAGTTCCTTTCTACTTAGGAAAATGTATCATCTCAATGATTACACGGAGAGAGTTTACTCCCTGACCCTCAGTGCTTGTAAGGGGATTTTAAAGATGAAGTCACTTTCCATCCAACATTCAATGAACCAAAATCCATCTGAGATTCAATGAGCAAACGTTTTTTGACCATCGCCTCTGTGCTAGGTGCTATATTGTATGGAACACCAAAATTTTACTGATGACTTGATTCTTCAAGAAAAATGAAGTTATCAATGTTTCTTTAGTGTGTTGTACACCAGCATTGTACAGTGACACATCCTCATAAGATGAAGGGATTTGCTCAGAAAATGCCATTCAAATGTACCTTTCCAGGACATTCGATTTCTCAGAACAGCTTGGATGGATGGGGCAGGATACAGGGGGAAATAATTGAAGGATGAAAGTTTTGGAAAGATAAATCTCCTTTGAAATTTAATTTCAGACTACTTTATTCCAGTTCAATGTAGAAATAGCAATATAGTGTAAGAAAGAAAACAAAAAAGGCTTTTTTGCATTTTTTATTGGAGGAACTACACTTTTCTCATTTGAAATAGAAAAATAAAAAGAAAGAAAAACTCACATGTAGGGAGAGTGGTTTATCCTCAAATTTGGTTCATCTGGAAAAAACAGCACAGATGGTCTACTTGCTCCAGGATTGTGGTTTCGTGCCATGCATGATTCACCAAGAAGGTAAATCAGCATCTGCTCATTTCATTTTGTGTTCACTATTGTAGTAATAGGTAGTAACGTGCATTAACACTCTTTTGTCGCTAGAGCCTAAGCAAGAAAATGAATGTTCTAGCTAAATTAAAATTATTTTTCTTTAATTTTGCATTCAAATTGAGAGGATGCTAAAAATAAAATACAAACAAAAACAGGAAAAAAAAAAAGGAAAAGAAAAGAAAGAAGGAGAGAAACCTTTGCCAGTTTAATAAAATTTGATGCTTCTTCATTTGGAAAGCTCTTTGGCCAAGACCCAGTAAGTAAATTTTTTTTAATGAATATCAAACTAAGAGATCAGGAAGGAAAAACAGGACTAGGTAATTGGCTATTCTTACATGGTTGTTTATTAAAGGATCATCATGGAATATTTCTGTTTTTGCTTGTGAGGATGGATATTTAAAGTGCATGTCAACACATAGATTTCACCTGTTTTTATGGTTTACAGTTGGTTTATAAAAATATTGCTGGGAGTGAATGATAACTTTAATAATGGAAAATCTGATTTCCTGACCCATAGTTTGGCAAATAGATTTATGCAAATCTGATGTTAGTTTCTGCATGGGAAACAAATGTCTCCCTGGACTGTGAACAATACAGATTCCTCTATTCCTTTTTTCATCATTTCCAGGGATATACTTTATAGTTATGGAGAGCTATCTTTTATTTATGATGAGTCCATGTTTGTCGATGCACTGAAAGCTACCGAAGAGCAGGTGTGGTAGCTGATCTATGTTGGCGGCGCTAACAGCTTTCATCAGGCATAACATAGGCTAGTGCATTTCTGCACACAATAAAGGTGTACACCAGCTTCCTCTGTGCCAGGCTGCCAAAGGTGCCACGAATACTGTAATGAATACTAAAAAATACCTGAGTTTTGATTCTAGAGAAGGGAAACAGACAACAAAGAGCTAAGTATGTAGCACAGATAATAAACTTTGAAAGTGATAAGTTTTACAAAAGAAAAATAAATAAATAAAGCATAGCAAGGACACAGGAAATATCAGTGTAGAGGTGGTGAGTGTCACAGGTGGATATGCAGTTCTTAGGGAAGGCCCCATTGAGAAAGTGCTATGGACTTAATTGTGCTCCCCCAATTCCTATGTTGCAGCCCTAACCCCCAATGTGACTGTATTGAAAATAGGACCTGTAAAGAAGTAATCCAGTCTAAATAAAGTCATAGAGTGGGACCCTAATCCAATAGCACTGGTGTCTGTGAAAAAGGAACAGACACATCTCTCTCTCTTTCTGCATGAGCACAGATGACGACAGGTCATGTGAGGACACAGAAGGCAACCATCAATAAGCCAGGAAGACAGGCCTCACCAGAAACCATCCCTGGAAACTTGACCTTGACTTGCAGCCTCTGGAACTGTGTCTGTTGTTTCACCTACCCTGTTCATGCCATTCTGCTGTAGCACTCCAAACAGACTAACGCAGAAGGTAACTTCTGAGTAGCAAATAGAATAAGGTGTGAAGGAGCTGGAGCATATAAATCGACATCTAATGGAGAGACCTTCTGGCAAAGACCAAAGCAAACATAAAACCTACCAGTATGCTATGGTAGGTCACTTGCATAAAAATTATCTCTCATTCTCAGAATCTCCCTCTTAAAAGAGGAGGATCTTCTGCAAGGTAAAATAATGAATTTTCCAGGCCTTCCATTGAACAAGAGTTTTGCATGACTAATAGGAACACCTATTTCTGTAGGTCCAACTTGAGAAGAAAGTGTAAATAATTAAAATCAATTATTTTTCCATTGCCTATGTTGTTAGATTTCTAATAAAAAGTGAATATTTATCCACCATGCAAGATATTAAAAACCTATGTGTCACTTTATCTACAGCCTTTCTGAGAACTAATAAGTTGATAATATTCCCATCTGCAGATAGGGAAAGTAAGAGTCAAATATATTAAGTAACTGGAAAGGATTCATTGCCCAAAGATCAAGTCCTTGATAAACCATGATATTCTGGGTAAATTTCAGTGTACATCAACTGTTCCAGAATTAGCATTTTTGTCATAGTCACTTTCTAATTGTACCTGTAAATCTTAAGAAAAGTGTTAGCAGAGAAATGTTCTTGTTTGGTGAAGTATTTAATTACATATATTTAAACCTCTGAACAACACACATCACTCTCTGACCTCTTGCTGACCACCCAAATGCAGAAGCTTAAAATCCAAACAGTAAATTAATTCAAGGTTTGCCTCTCAGTAAACTCTATTAAATCTATAATGACATTAGCCCTGAAATGCTCTGTGTCATGTTTAAGTAGCACAGAGAAGAAACAAAACAGCAACCCTAAAATAACTCTTTATTGAATGAACCAGGAAGAATCCATCTGCCTTTCTAGACCTCTACCTTCCTGCACAGAGCCTGACAGAATATATAGTTGGATGATCACAATCATAGGACCTGAAAAACTTGTTAAAATTCAGGACACTTTGACACTTAAGACAATGTAACCTGCCTTAATTGACTTAACCCCTCTGACTGAACTCATTTACGAAGATGGAATTATAGTAACCTGGCGAGATTGTTGTGAGGAATACATGTAAACTGCTAGCATAATGTTTGTTGTATATTGTGCAATATAATATTCAATAAATGCTTTTTGTATTGAAAAAGGGATATTCTTTCCCACAGTGTTCTAAAGCTTGCATTTTGAATTTGGAAATGAATTCTTGATAAACATCAGCATTCCTTTGACATTAGCCAGACCTTAGGTAACGTTAAGATACATGACTCTTTCTACTTATTAAAGGAAGCAACAGAGACCACTGAAGTGTAAGTTTGTGCATTTTCTACTATTTATTGTTGACTATACAGTTTTGTCAGATTGCCAATGGTTCTGAAACATTGAAATAGCTCAGTGGGCTTATTAAGATGCAGAATTCTGGGCTTCACTCCTGATGTTGGACCATGCCTAGTGATTCTAATAAGCAAAGTCTGATCAGAAAGTGTCAAGTGCATTGCTCTGGGATCTCATCTACTTATAAAATATTAATTTACCACTTAATATTGGAAGACTGAAAATCCAGCTACCTATCCTCCAAATTAGCAGTTGTCAATGAGTAAATGTTAGAAAAACTGGCAAAATTTTACAAAGTGGGACTAGTTATATAAATCGATCTAGGGGATATTATGCAATCATTAAACAATATTGCGAAAGAGTATTTAATGACAAGATAGTATGATTTGTACTATATTAAAAGAAAAAAGAAACCAGAAGTTCTACAACATTATGTAAAACAATGACTGCATTATTATTGAAAAAATAAGTACCCTTTGAAAATAACAGTAACTAAAATAGCAAGTGACCATTAAAGTTTAAATTTGGAGACTTTGACTAATTTTATTCTGTCTTTTCTGAATTTTTTTGACATTTTCCCTCTATTAATATGTATAACACCTGTGAGCAGATTTACAGCTATTAAAATAGAACTTTTTAATAATTAGGAAACCAGTCTATGCTAACCTACAAAGTCATCCTGAGTAATTTTAAAAATGTATATTATGTTCATAGAATATTGGGTGGTAAAGTTTATCATTTTAAATGTTTATTTTCTCATCATTGAATATGTTGGCTTACATTATGGTGAAAAATCAGATGATATCATCTATCAAAAGATATTTTGTTGAAAAAGAAACATTTCATTGTCTTTTAGTATGCTAAACAATGAGGTAAAGGAAAACAATAAGAAATTATAGTCATGCAGTGTGTTTATCAAATTTCTGCTGCCACCCAGTGGCTGTTCAAACTGTTTTACATATACTGTTCATTTAGCTAATTAACTAGTAATGTTCTCCTGAAGAACACATTAGTAGACAGAATCAGATGACCGCAAAAAAAGCAATGATTTTATAGGTCTTAGAAGAACCAGCCAGGGCTGGGGATATAGCTTAGTTGGTAGAGTGCTTGCCTTGCAAGCACAAGGCCCTGGGTTCAATCCCTAGCACCGCCAAAAAAAAAAAAAAAAAAAAAAAAAAAAGAAGAAGAACCAGCCAAAGTACATCAAATCAGGGAAGAATCTAAGATGTTCAGGGTCCACATGAGTAACCTAACAGCACACCCTGCTGATTCCACAGAATCTAGTATCTTTTTCATATTATAAGGGGATCCTTCTTCAGTTAATGTTCCATGAGTCCTATGCAAAGGACAGTTCCACCCAACAGCAACTGGCAACAAAAGCTATTTGCTGAATCGAATTCAGTAGCCCTGAATTCTCAGAAAAGAGAACAAAGTCAAGTTACACTTGGACATCTCTCAGGGCCAGCATGAGAGGGAAGCCAGCTGCAGCACAGGGCAGAGCTAGACAAAAAGGACAGGCAGGTCTGCTAAGAGCTGAGAAAGGTCTCCAGAGGATGATTTAAATGAAAATATGTCAAAGCACAGAGGAAAAAAAAAGAAAAAGAATCAGAATAAGTTGCAATTCTAGTGCAAAGAAACTTTAGGAAACAAATGAAAGTAAGAAGTGTAAAGATCAAGTAGGTAAGTCATAGTTTGGGTAGGTTTAGCAAAAGTCATGAGATATGAATGGAGGTTTACATGATAAGGGTCAGTTTAAAAGGGGAACGCTGCACTCTGTTTTGTGACTTGTTAACAGTGAGTGTGCACAATAATAAATATAATTTTTTAAAGTCTAGAAAACATTCACCGTGAGTTAGAAGGAAAATACAATGAGCATAGGGCTAATGTCTCCTTGCTTTTCTTTGGATAGGAGAGAAAAATAGTCTTTGAGACTATAAAAGGTTCACTTTTCCCAAGGGGGACATAAATGTAAGAAAGGACAGAGATTGAGATTCCTCAATCCAAAGCAAGGCTATTTGGGGTCAAGAAGCAACCAGGTGAACAAATGTAAAATGGAGATATCTTTTGATTAAAAAGGCAACTCACAAAGTTAAAGCCAATACTAAATGGAGTTTTTGAAAGGGCAATGTCAAAAAGTAATTTATGAGCTGGCGGAAAATGAATAAAAAGTCACTTGTATGGAATAATGTTAAATTTCAAATTCTGATTGAGCCACAGTGACCTATAAAAGTTGCTCTGAACAGGGAAGTCTGGGAAATCCTTCAGTGATTGTGAAAATCAGACTCGTGCTGGATGCCCTTATGAGTTATTAATTATAAAGGAGGGAAGTGGGATTTGGAGAATTCGAAGGGCGGAGCAAAGACTTGGATCTCGGAGGTTTTCATTTCTACATAGTTCTTTTGTTTGGACTTGATTTTTTGAAGATTTTTAGTTTTGGTTGCTAGGTCTTGGCTTTATGTCATCCATTTAGTTTGACTTGTTTGTATTAGATTTGGACTTTGGAAGGATATGAACGTAAAGGCAAATGGAGATCTGGTTTTTATTATTCTGGAAAATCAGCTCCCTTTGCACTTCAAAGGAATAAATTTCTAATTGCTCTCTATTGATCCATTTGAAGAAATAACTGATTTATATTGCATTAAATTAAGAATATGTAAAGTGACTTGTGTACTTAACATGTTGCTCAACTGTTTTAAAATCATTCAAAATTTGTGTAGTTTCAGAATGGTAATGACATAAATTTATAGTACTGATGAAACTATCAATGTTGTATAAACAAGACGGGAAATATATTGACTAATTAAAGTATTTGTTTCTATGTCTTTATAAATATTTGACAATCACCTGTATTCAATCACCTTCTCCACTCACCTCAACGCCTCTTTATCTTTCTCTATAGAATTATCATTTTAAAGTTTGAAGACTTGGGGTAAGAATGAAAGCACAATAATCAGCTAGACAACAAACACTGATTTGGTGCTTAAATATATTTTTAAATCTCAAAGTCAGACCCATTAGTGATTGTTTCACTTTTTCTTAAGAAAGAGAGAGGCAGAGAGGAAGAAGGCAGGCAGGAAGGAACTGTTTTCCAATTGTTCAAACTGTGCTGCAATCCACTTGAGACCGATCTGTGCTGCTATTTTTTTATTTATATTGTGATATTCTTAGACACATTTTATTTTACTCTATAAATAAAAAAAATTCAGGTGTTAAATCAATGTCTTATTTCCAGTTTTAGTTCCCATTCAGAAATTATCTTATACTATAATCAACCAACTAGTCCAGAGCAAAGTTTCCCACATATTAGCATGCCAAGTAACTTAGTAACTTGTTGAAGATGTTGATTCTGGGTCTCTGCCATCAGAATTGGTGTACCAGGAATGGAACTCAAGAATTTACATATATTGTAAGTAATTCAGGTAATTCCGATATACAGGGTCTAGGGATTCAGAGTATATGATTATTATCTGCTATTACTACATTCCAACAGGTAATGTAGCTCTAGTAATCCCTGGGGAATTTAATAATTGCTGGAGAAGAGTGGATAGTGAAAGCCATCATATGAATACCTTGGGACAGGTGACCTTGCATTGAGGAAAATGTTTATATGGTTTGTGGAACTGATATGGTTTGGGACTTGTAAACACATAAAATTAGCTCAGCTCACAGTTTGTACACAAGCAAAAGACATTTATCCTTTTCTTGGCCTTTTAAATTTGTCAGCTCCAGAGCTTCTGCCTCTTCCATTTTATCTTTTTAATTTATTTGACTGTTCTGTAAACTGGGTAGGGGGATAAAAACAAGTTTTTGACAAATTAAAATCCACCATATGAGTTTTAATGTACTTAATAATTATTTTCTATTAGCCTTTTCACTCAAGAGCATTTCACTTGAAAAGAAAATGTGCTCTGCTGGTTAAAAGTAAAGGCTTTTAGCTTTAATTTATTTTCCATCTTATTATTAACCCCTCTTCTGAATCAACTGGAACTGTGCAATTACTTATGTCTTCTTAAATAAACCAGGAGTATATATTTCTTGACAGAAAATTTTCATCATTGAACAAGTATGTGTTATTCTAAATATCTTATAGCATATTTGTTTACATACATGTGGAATCATATACTACAAATTTACCTGGAGGTAATTTTGCTGTGCTTCATTTGGTTAATACTGTTATATTCTGAAGATCTTTCAGAAAGTTATCTTTCGAAGATAACTTTCGAATTTTCACAGTTGATCACTAAACAGGATTTTGGCTAATTGTGTCATTTTCCTCTATCATATTTTTGCCAATATAAAATTTAACAATCTCAAGTTTTCTTCTCTAATTTTCCTACTCATGATTTGAGAATAAGTACTTAGAGTTACTGTTTAAAAAGAGGGAACTTCAGAGAGCAGCTAATTAACTGCTGCAGTGTTAAACATGGGCTGCTGTAAAGTGAACTAACACATTCTTCATATCCTCTGGATTTGGAAACGGTGATGAACCATAGCAAATTAGATTACAGGTGAGGCCTTTGAGCTTTGGATTCACATTGATCAGAAGGCTTCAGACAAAGCTCATAAAAGATACAGAAACAAACATTTCTTTTATATGAATAATTGAATTTGCTCTCATTTCATTCCTATGTATGGATCTTTGACTCATTTTTTTTTTGACACAGATCTTTTTTTATTGTAAATAAATGGGATACATGTTGTTTCTGATTGTACATGGAGTAACAGCATACCATTTGCACAATCATACATTTACATAGGGTAATGATGTTTGATTCATTCTGTTATTTTATCGTTCCCCCCACCCCTCCCACCCCTCTTTTCCCTCTATACAGTCCCTCCTTCCTCCATTCTTTCCCCCCTCCCTCTCCCCATTATGTGTCATCATCTGCTTATCAGTGAGATCATTCGCCTTTTGGATTTTTGAGATTGGCTTATCTCACTTAGAATGATATTCTCCAATTTCATCCATTTGCCTGCAAATGCCATAATTTTATTATTCTTTAGAGCTGAGTAATATTCCATTGTATATATATACCACAGTTTCTTTATCCATTCATCAATTGAAGGACATCTAGGTTGGTTCCACAGTCTGGCAATTGTGAATTGAGCAGCTATGAACATTGATGTAGGTGTATCTCTGTAGTATGCTGATTTTAAGTCCTTTGGGTATAGGCCAAGGAGTGGGATAGCTGGGTCAAATGGTGGGTCCATTCCCAGTTTTCTAAGGAATCTCCACACTGCTTTCCAGAGTGACTGCACTAATTTGCAGCCCCACCAGCAATGTATGAGTGTACCTTTTCCCCCACATCCTCTCCAACACCTATTGTTGCTTGTATTCTTGATAATCGCCATTCTGCCATTCTAATTGGGATGAGACGGAATCTTAGTGTAGTTTTGATTTGCATTTCTCTTATTACTAAAGATGGTGAACATTTTTTCATATGTTTGTTGATTGCTTGTAGATCTTCTGTGAAGCATCTGTTCATATCCTTAGCCCATTTGTTGATTGGGTTATTTGTATTCTTGGTGTAGAGTTTTTTGAGTTCTTTATATATTCTGGAAATTAGTGCTCTATCTGAAGTATGAGTGGCAAAGATATTCTCCCACTCGACACAGATCTTCTTATGTTCTGTATCTACACCTTGCTCTCTCTGTCCCATCCTCAGGTGACAGAGGCCTAGATAACTCAGACAGTCTTAAATTTACTATTGCACATGCTCAAGTGGATCTGCTATAAGCATAGCATAGCTTGTTTGAAGAAGAGTTTGTTCCATTTTTGGTTATCTTCCTAAGGTCCTTTTATAGTTAAATTGGACTTTAAAGGCTAGAGATCTGGGATTTTTGTCAGAGCTGTACCACTGAGTCTGTGGTTTCTATTTCTTCATTTCCTTGGATAGTTACACATGCTGTACTCAGGAGTACAAAGAAAATGTGTCACCTTTAAGTTCTAGCCGAAGACAGCTAGCATGAGGGGAATTCAAAAGTTAAATTTAGTCAAATCTGATAACCTCAATCTGATCTAGTAATTTAAAATTATTTTTAAAGTAATGCCACCTCTTTTTTATAATAGGCTTTATATTTTATGAGGATTCAGATTTAAGAAAATTTGAAGGAATAGTACAAAGAGCTCTCTGTACTTAGTTTGCCTATTATTGACAACTTATATTAGTGTGCCATATTTGTTATCATTAATAAACTAATGTAGATGCCTTATTATTAACTAAAAAGCCTCTTTTATATTCATATTCATTCGGTTTTACCTGTTTTGTTCTGTCCCAGGATTCCCTCGAGGGGATATTACCTGTAGTTGACATGTCTCCTTAGGTTCCTATTGGCTGGAGGAGTTTCCAGACCCTTCTAGGTTTTGGTGACTATTACAGTTTTGAGGAGTACTGTGAAGGTATTTTCTAGCATGCCCCTCTGGTGTCTTTTTCATGGTTAGACTGAGCAAGTGGGGTTTGAGGAGGAAGAAAGGAGCTGAGGAAGGAGCCAGGAAGGAGCTTGGAAGGAGCCTGGAAGGAGCTGCCATTCTTATCACATCACCATGGTTCAGCGCCGTTGGTGTTGACTTGTTCTGATTAATGTAATGCTCATAAGGTTTCTCTACAAAAACGTTATTTTCCCCATTTCCATCCTGTACTCTTCAAAAAGGTTAAATCTCTGCACAGTACTTAGTACAGTGGTGAGGATTTGTATTCCCCCTCTTCTATTAGTTTCCCAGGACTTCCCAGGGGGAGGAGAGGTCTGTTTGTATTTGTTTGTTTGTTCATTTTTGTTGTTGTGCTTTGTTTTGTCTGAGCACTTCCTTACTTTCTGGGAATACAAATGAGGCTCACTTGGTATAATTCCCGCCCCAGTTCTAGAATCAGTCACTTCTCCAAGGAGCCCTGATTCCTTTCATTGGTGAAGGAGGCAAAGGTCTGGGCACTTGATGTGCTTGTGGTCACTGGGTTGTCAACCCATTGAGTCCTTTTGATAAGAAAGCAAGGAAGTATATGTGGGTACAATGAATCATGTATGAACAGAAACATATAAATATTTCTATATGTTAGCATTTGTATCTATGTTAATGTAAACATGAGTTCATACTGATAGTTCTAACTAATCCACTGCTACAGGGGCCACCCTACCCTGTTCCTATTGCTTATTTCTAAGTTCTAACTCAACTGCACAGTGAGAAAACTGGCTCACCATGTATTTAATCCATTGGTTCCAGGTTACACATGTAGCAAGATCAGAAGTGTAACTCCTATCACAGTGGGAAATAAGTTCATCAATTAGCATACAGTACTTATGTGGCATTTTCTTTAGTTTAACAAACTCCACTCGTGCCAAGTTACTTAAGTCAGCACATTTCCCACCCAACCCCCATCATAAGGTCATTTAACATATTCATATACAGTTAGATTCTTTTGATGCACTCTGCATTTCATCCTGTCATCCCCGACCTCTTTAAATCTTTTTTCTTTATTTGCCTACTTTAATGTTACTTTTTGTGCTGTAAAGTTCTATGGGTTTTGACAGATGCATAGTCAGGTGCCTACCATTAGAGTACATGCAGAATAACTTCGCTGTCCAAAATACATCTTGTACTTTACCTATCAACCCTTTATTTTTTTCCCTCCAAACCTGTGACAACCTCTGATGTTTTCGCCATTTCCATAGTTCTGTTTTTTCCAGACTGTTGTGTACTTGGAATCATGTAGTATGTAGTCTTTTCAGAATGACTGCCTTCATGTGGCAGGATGTATGCTCATGTTTTTATTATCTTGACTTTTCTAGCCCATGTCTTTTATTGCTAAGTAATATTCCATTGCATGCATGTACTACAGTTCGTCTATGCATTCATCTATTGAAGAACAGCTCTGTTGATTGAAATTCTGGTGATTATGAATAAAGCAACAGTAAACATTCATGTGCAGGGTTTTGTGTGGGCCCAAATGTTGAAATTGTTGGGTAAATACATTGGAGCATAATTGTTGGATTGTAGAAGAATGTGTTTAGTTTTATTAAAAACTGTCAAACTGTCTTCTAAAATGGTTATACCACTCTGTGTTCCTACCTACAATAAACAAGCACTGTCACTGTGCACAGGTACCAGCATTTGATACAGTCATATTTTTGATTAGCCATTCGTAGTACATGTATAGTGGTGTATTGTTATTAATTTTCTATTGTCTAATGACATTTGAAATTGAGCATATTTTCTTATGCTTATTTGCTATCTAAATCTGTTCTTTGGTGGGTCTTCTGTTCAGATCCTTTGGCCATTTGTAAGATGAATTTTTGTTTATCATTAAAGTATTGTTTGTATATTAGATATATATAAACAATTTGTGTTTGAATACATTTTCTCCAAAATCATAGCTTGTAAATCATTTTATATTCATATTCATTTACCGAATATGAATTTGACCAAAGTCCTACTTGTTTATTCTTTCACACATCTCACTCTTGGTATTGTATCTCAAAGCTAATCTGAATATCAACAGTCACACAGATTTTTCTTCTGTATTTCTGCTATAAGTTTCATAGTTTTAATTTTTAGGTATTTGATTTATTTTGAATTAAGTTTAGTGAAAGAAATGAGTTTTATATCTAGTTTATTTTAGTACATGAATGTCCAGTTGTTCCAGCTCCATGTGTTGACAAGACTGTCTTTTCTCTATTGATTTTCCTTTGCTCCTTTATCAAAGGTCAGATGAGTCTATTGTGTGGGTCTAGTTCTGGATTCTTTATTTTGTTCCATTGATTGATGTCTCATTTTTTGCAAATACAATTGGCTACTTTTTCTGTAAGGATTGATATGATTATATGCTTTTTCCCTTTAGCCTGATGATATACTGGATTACATTGATCCTTGTACATTGAACCAGTTTTATACATCTGGAATAAATTTCACTTAAACACTATATATAGTCATTTTTACATTGTTATATTAAATTTGCTAACATTTTGTTAAGAAATTTGGCATCTATGCTCATGAGAGCTGTATATTAAGCTCATGCAATTACTTTAATTTGGGGTATTTATTCTGTAGATTTAAAATATGGTAAGATTTTAGCAAAGGAGGAGGTACCATCTTGACCTATGGAAGTTCATAAACTGTCTAATGTAATGAAGGAAAAGGCTAATAGTAAATATTAGAAAGTTATTTCAATAATATTTTAGTCTTTTACTCATTATAAAGTTATTTATTTTTCCTCAAAGCATTAAAAATGAATAAAGATCTGTGACTTGTCCCCATCCCCCTTGAAGAAACATGCCTTAGGCATCTTTGAGGAACTCTCAGAATAACAGACAAAACTTCTCAAAATTGAAAAGAGTGGGAAGGAAAAAGCAATAGAGATGGGGTGATGCAAAGTGAAGAAGGTTTTGTTTTTATTTATTTATGTTCAAATATATTTTTTTCAATGAAACTTTATTTTATTTATTTATATGTGGTGCTGAGAATTGAACCCAGTGCCTCACACATGCCAGGCAAGTACTCTACCACTGAGCCACAACCCCAGCCCCTTGTTTTTATTTTAAATGGAAGAGATGTTAGCGTGTTTATGAATTGAATTTTCTTCTACCAAGGGAGAGAGATGTTGAGGATAGAACGAAGGAAGGAAATACTAGAAAAAAAAAGAGGAGAAAGTGCTATAGACATGCATTGAGAACACTGGATTTTAAAGGGACTCAGAGGGAAAGAAGTTAGGACTGCTGCGGTATAGACAGGTTGGAGTTAAATCAGTCAGTTCACTCTTGGTGGCAAAAACGTGACTCGCTGAGAGTGAGGGGCTTGGGCATTGGGTGCCTATGTAAATTTTTCATAAATCTTGCTAGGTACGAAGTGCCTGTTAAACCATTTAATTAGAAGTGCTAGTGAATCAATGCTTCAGAGCTCTGAGGCTTTGTGTTCTCAAAGATACCCAGAATTAAAGCCTTTTATCTGAATTGTCAGGCAGAAATATAAAAACAAGCAGTCACAATATTGACTTTTCTTCTGATTAACAGTCCAGACCATTTTAGAGGGAAGAATGAAAATAGTGTTATGTTAGAGAGCTCTTTGTCCATCGCTCCTCAGTTTGTATGCACTACCTGTTTACCTTCTGTGCTTCCCACTTTAGAGGCAGAGAGGCATGCTGGGAGAAACCTGTGCTTTGGGGTTAGAGACACCAGTCACCTCTTACCCTTTTCGTTTAGTTGCAGAATACCCTTCATGTCTCTGATGCTTAATGTCCTTGTGGTTTGGATATGAGGTATCCCCCGAAAGCGCATGTGTAGGATAGTGCAAAAATGTTCAGAGGTGAAATGATCAAATCATGAAAGTTGTAACCTAATCAATGGATTAATCCACTGATGGTTTACTGGATGGTAACCATAGGCAGGTAGGGTGGGGCTGGAGGAAGAGGGTCACTGGGTGATGATTTGAGGGTTGATATTTTGTCCCTGGTGAGTGGAACACTCTCCGCTTCCCTGTTGCTAGGTCCTGAGCTGCTTTCCTCTGCCAAGTCCTTCTCCCATGATGTTCTGCCTCATCTGCTGCCCAGAACAATGAAATCGGCTATCTGTGGACTGAGACCTATGAAACCATGGGCCCCAAGTAAAGTTTTCTTCCTCTATCTGTGAGGGGTTGACATATTTGATTCCATGGAAATGTTATAGGTCAGGCTATACAGGCAATGACTGGACAGTCTCCATGTGATATGGGAAATGCTTCTCCCATGGGAACACCCCGCCTCTGTACCCATCATCAGTTGCTTAGCATGACTCGTTTGGCAACACAAAATGGCAATTCTTGTATGATGAAAAATTGTTCTCTTTTTGATTCCTAGTTTCCTAAACAATGTACCATGTTAACGGCTGTGTCAACAGTGCTTGTTTAGTAACCATTCTTTAGTTTGTACCTAAGTAAGGTCATTTTGACCCACTTCCCCCTCTGCTAATGGTTTCAGATCCCATGATGTTAGTTTGTAATTTTGAATCATAGCAACAGACACTTATGATTGGTGTACTGATTTATGGTATAAAACCCCCTACATACATGGTCAGGGCTGTTCTCCCAGGAACCATTTTTGGGGCATTGTGTGAGACAGTCAGCTGGCTCCTTAATAGAGACTCTCAAATTTGGACTTCTCAGTGGTGATCCGTCGATTCTTAAGTTGCACCCCATAAAATACCTTGTTCTTGTTAGTTCTATTGGTCACAGAGATGAAAACAGACTAAAACAGTCCTCACTTATAAAATGTAGTTCACAAACCTACCAGATATGCTTGGTGCAAGATACAAACGGGTAACTCTACGTTGCCCAGTGTTTGACACTCGGCAGGGCAATTAGCCTCAGTTCCTTTCATACTCTGTATAAATTGCTAAGGGCAAGAGGAATCTTAATTCCTAGATTCCTAGTTCTTTTTTTTTTTTTTTAATTTTAGTTGTAGATGGACACAATACCTTTATTTTTATCTATCTATCTATCTATTTATTTATGTGGTGCTGAGGATCGAACTCAGTGCCTCACACATGCTAGGCAAGTGCTCTACCACTGAGCCACAACCTCAGCCCAGATTCCTAGTTCTTAACACAGTCCTCCTGCACACACACACACCCCAACACACACACCCACACACACCCACATGCACTTCGTAATGTTGGTTGATTGCTTAAATGAACAAATAAACTAAGGAAGTTCTGTAACACTTAATATTTTAAAACTGAAAAAACTCAATTATTTCTATAATTCAAAAAATAAGAGACATCGATTTATTTGAAAGTTTTTTTGTCAGTGACTTTCCAGGATTCTGACTTCCTCACAATGCCTTGTACAATTAGCATATGGTAATTTTTTTGTGGATTTCAATATAGTAACTTTACTAAGAACAACTTTGACCCCTAAAAATAACTCTGTCCACTTCATTTTTTAAAATCTTTTGGTATACTCTCTGAGTAGCTAATGAATAGTCTAATGTAAAGAAAATCAGAACAGGTAAAATCAGTTTGTGTACCCCTGATTAATAGAGTTGACCAAGTGTCTTTTTTTCTGTATAATTTTTGTAACTATGAACTTTCTCCCTAGACTGCCAATTAGACCTGAAAATAGCATTATACAAAGATGATATACAGTTCTCTGTTTCATTTTAAAAGTTTCCCAGACACTGTAACAGAGCTCCCAAAGGAAGCTGATTAAAACCTGTCCTGATTATAGGCTTTTGTTCCTGGAGTATCAGAAAATAGGTGTAGGAGGAGGATTGATATAAAGAGGGAACCAGTCCATAGCAATATAAAGCACTAACCCTCATAAAGAGCAAATATATATATATATATTAAGTATTGGCCCTTATTTCCATGGTTACAGTCAATTTAGTTATTTATTCTTTATGTACAGAGAAATTCAGTAACAGCATGGTCAGTCTGAGTGGTGGTTACTGTTTTCATGCACAGAAAGACACTGTGAGAGGGAGATTGTGGCATTTGCTTAGGTGACCATGTCTGGATCTGCTTCCTTATGAGTGAGAAAGGAAACATTAGATGAAAAATAAAAGTCTGCATTCTGATACTGTTTCTTCTTTTGCTTCCAGTAAAGGAGACTGGTGGATTTGCCCTCTCTCTCTCTCTCTGTTTTTCCTTCTGCTCATAACCCACAGCGTTGACTCAGCCTGTACACTCAGTTTGCAGTCAATTAGCCTGTTCACGAGATGCAAATCATAACTGACATTCCTGGTGCAGCATAGAGGCCAGTGGAAGGAAGCTGTCAGTCTGTCACCTTGCTCGGGAAACCGCCCTCCTTTCAGGTGTGGCCAATGCATTTGAGGAGCACAGGCTCCAAATGGGCAGCAGTGGTGAGCTGAAAATATAAGGCATTTTCCTACTTAATAGGGGATTTCTAGTAGGTGATTTAGGCTTCTTCCCATCTCTGTTTATGATGTATGGCATCCTGAGGGAGCATTACCACATGGTCTTATTGCACCAAATTTCACTCACTAGCCATTATAACTCTGCTCTGTACAGGAAGATGTTTGCAGCAATAAATGTTTGAGCAGTTGTGATTGTGTCAGATAATTTCTTTGGACTAATATTATGTCAGAAAAGGGAAACAGAATAGAAACGGTTGGTTTGGTTTTATTTTCTGTAGCTTAATGGATCATTAAAACAATGAAACTGAGCTGGGCATGGTGATGCGTGCCTGTAATTCTAAGAGCTCTGGAGGCTGAGGCAGGAAGATCGCAAGTTCAAGGTCAGCCTCAGCAACTTAGCGAGACCCTGCCTCAAAATAAAAATTTTAAAAAAGGGTTGGGGATGTGGCTCAGTAGTTAAGCAACCCTGGATTCAATCCCTGGTACCAAAAAGAAAAAGATAAAAAAAAAAAAAAAAAAGAAGGAAGAAAGAAATTGAGATATACCTCCTTTTTGGTATTTAGAGGAAAAAATAATCTCTGTATGGAAGGACTTCATTTATTTTAAGAAAGCCTACAATTTGTCTGGTCATCAGTTTTTTCTGCTTTTGAGGCAAAAATCTTAATTCTTTTCTGAACATGTTCCCTACTCCCAATCTTATTTTCTTTATATAAGAGTTTCATTTATTTGAAATGGTCTTCTCCATGAAGAAAAAAAATTGATGATGTAATATTTCAGTCCAATTTCTTGATATTGATGCTGACCGCTTCAGAAATGTAAAAGTAAAACTGATTTTTCATTATACTAGGGCTATGCTTTTTACATATGATTACACTGATTGTCGCTCTAATTGCATTTTGGTTGTTAATAATTTTTTTAATTTGATATTTTTGTGGTCCTCACTCTCCTTCTAATGTGATCAATATTTCTACAATGATAACAATAGTACCTAGAAATTACCAACCACCTATTAAATATAAAGTGCTTCACAAATGTTCTATTTAATCTTCACAATAATTATGAAGCACAGAATTGATACAATACCTAATTTAACACCCCCAAAGAAGTTTCAGATAGCTGCTACATAGCCAGTCTGGGATTCATGGCCACATATGGTTAAGTTCCTTCCACTGCATTTCATGAAGCATTTCAACATGTACAATTCTGCATTAAATATTTTAGAAACCAAACACTTTGATCAAAAAGCAAGCTTAATTTTAGGCATATAAACAATGACTAATACATTTGTATAAATAACTACTGGGCAGAAAATATGAGAGCTAAACCATTAAATCAAATGCAATGGCTGTAATATTTTTTGAGCTTACGAAGTTGCCTTTTTACCTAGTAAAGTCTACATTTCCTAGAAATGTTTAAAGGTATAATTTAAAAAATCTCAGTGTATTAAAAAAATGGAAGCAATCTAAATGGCTGGCAGTGGAGGATTGTTACTAAAATTGTGGTTTGCCCGCACAAAGGCAATTAAAAAGAAAAAAGACCTATGTATTTTGATTTGGAAAACACATTATAGAGCAATATGTGTTGTATTAATCCATTTTCTGAATAAAAACATAGATGTGCATGCGAGTATGCCTCTCTATTAGTGTAGCAAAAAAATCCAATAAGGAAATGCCTTTCATTGTATTTGCCAAAATTATAATCTCTGGGATCTGAAATTGGAAAAGCTGAGTGTTAAGTTCACTTCTTAATATAAATACTTAAAAGGAAGGGGGGATTAACAATGGTTTTTTTAGTTTTTTTTTAATTAATTAAAAAATTTTATTATTCTACCCTTTCTTTGATCAAGGTATTCTCTGTATTTAGGCAGGAACATGCTATATCTTGTAGACCTTATATAATCTTTATATATTTTTCTCACTCCCACTGAAAGAAGAAATCGCCAGATAACAACAACAACAACAACAAAAAGCCAAAAAACTCACACTCTTCTTTAAAACTTATGAAGAGGTATGGCTACAAAGAAATCTAAAAGGACTAAATTCTGGAGGAAGGAAGCCTTTTTCATGAGAAAGAGACAGCTCATGTTTTCATACTTGGGGCAACTACTGGACAGTCTGCTTGCTAGAGGATGGAACCTGGACCAAATTTTCTTGGACGAGGAGAAAACAGCCACTTTGAACAAGTCCACGACCTGGCATGCTGGATTTGAAACTGAAGGATCTTGGAAAGCAGCCATACAGTTCTGTCAACTCATTCTCTGACATGGGAATTTGAAGAATAACAGAAGCTGAGAATGGGACTCAAAAGCAGAAAGAGATCTCAAAGTCTCCCAGTCAATATCTATAGCCTTAGAACCCTGCATTCCTATAGTCTTGAAGTCACGTGATCTCATAGTCTCACTATTTCATAAGTATGCAGTTTTGAGGCTTAGTGGTTTTGTGATTTGGTCTCAGGGTCTTGCTATAGGGAGAAGACTAACTCAACTTCAAAGCGCTTGAAGTCAAAAAAGAAAGGAGTCTAACCAAACTTATAAACTCTCACCCAATTCAATTTCTGAGAAGGTCGAATGTATCAGTGCTGTGGTGGTTAATGAAGTGAGTCTGTAATACAAAGAGAGATCTCTTCCATTCCTCGTGTTCTAATTCCAAGGACTTGCTAAAGGAATTAAAGCCACAGTCTCTGAACCAACTCAACCTTGACTGAATCAAATAGAACTCCTCACCTTAATCCACGCAAACTACCTCACCTAACAGGACAAAGTAGTTTCTTATTTTAATAAATAATGAAATAAAACACAAGCTCACATACTATTGGGATAAACACTAGCCAGTGTCTAGGAAAGCTTTTTGTTCAGGGCAGTGAGATAAGTTCAGGGCAGTGACTTAAGGACTCTAAAGAATGTGATAATGAACAGCACTGCCCACTTCCCTTGTCTCTAATCTTTAGGTGACGATTAAAGTAGAGGGACCTTCATTACAAAGTAGAAGAATGTACTGATAAGACATCTGAAGAAATCCACCTTTCAGGTTCAGTAGCCTGTTAATCTCAGCAACTTGGGAGGCTGAGGAAGAAGGATCACAGGTTTAAGCCCAGCCTCAGCACCTTAGTGAAACTCTAAACAACTTAACAAGACCATGCCTTAAAATAAAAAAAATAAAAAGGGCAGGGGATGTGACTCCGTAGTACAGTGGTAAAGTACCTCTGGGTTCAATTCCTAGTACCAAAAAAATTAAAAATAAATAAATAAATAAATCCATCTGCTGAGTGGGTATGCAACCTAGCCTGTAAATTTCCCCTGCCTGTAGATGTGGGGCAGCCCCCAACTATGTCCCCATCTGTTGCTACCAAGGAGAACATGAGTAATAAAATGTCCAGAACCTCTCCCTTAAATCCTCCAAGTTCTTCCTTTGGGATTAGAAAACACCACGTTGGGGCCTTTGCAGCTCGGGGTAGAACACACACACACACACACACACACACACACACACACACACGCACTTTTTAGATACAGTATCCAATGTACAGTAAAAAATAATAAAAAAGACATGCAAAAAAGCAGAGTGATCCACAGTTAAGGAGAAAAATCAATTAAGATATAAATACACAGAAAATGAAGATGTAGAGAGTCCCAAATAACTTTAAAACTGTCATAACACAAATAATAGCATAATAATTATGTCCAAGAATCTATAGAAAATCATAGACGTGATAAGTGAAGAGAGAATTTTAGAAGATAATTTGAAGACGTAAAAAGGACCAAATGAAAGCCCAAGTACTGATGGATATAATATTCAGAATAACAATATTTACTGGGGGAGAGGGTAACATCAGACAAGACAAGAAAAAAAATCATTAAAATTGAAAAAAAGGTCAATAAAAATCATCCAAATGGAAGCAAAGAGAGAAAAAGACAAAAAACACGAGAACGCAGCCTCCACAGGATAACAGCAAACAGTTTAACATTCATGTAATTGGAATGAGAAAAGAAAAAAAAATAAAAAGAAAGAGAATGAATGAGAAAAAGAACATTTGAAAAAATATTGAATAAAAATTTCCAGATCTGATTTAAAAACAAAGTAGCATCTTTTGATTCAGAACAAATACAGAGAAAGTCACACTGAGGTACATTCTAGTAATACTCTGAAAAAAATCCGTATAAAGATAAATCTTAATCTTAGCCAGAGGGAAAATATCACAATACATACAGAAGAACAATCAGAATGAAACCCAGTCTCTTGCCAGAAACAAAGGATGCTAGAAGATGATGTCATGACAAGTTTTAAGTGCCAAACTTTTCAAAAGAGAAAACTCAGCCAATCTAAAAATTCTACATATCAGATGGCCTGTTTCTGCTTGGGATGTAGAAAGTTAGAAAAAGAAATTCGAATGTGCTAGTAGGCTTGCTCTTTTTCACAAAAAGATTGAGAAGAGTCTCAGGAAAATGTCCCTCTTGGCGCAGGACAGGACGAGGCAAATAGGACCTATTTATAGTTTTTTTTTTGTTGCTGTTTTGTTTTGCGGTGCTGGGGATTGAACCCAGGGCCTTGTGCTTGAGAGGCAAGCACTCTACCAACTGAGCTATATCCCCAGCCCTGGACCTACTTATAGAAGGGCAGGGCATCCCACCCAGATCCTTCTCTCATTCTCTCCAACAGAACCAGAGCTTTAAAGTGAGATGGGGTGAGGCAGGTAGGGAGTGGCAACCGCTGCTGACTCCCTTAGTGCCTTGGTGAAAACCTTTTATACTTGTGAGTACAGGAATGACCTCTCCTTTTGGTGGATGTATAGTGTTACACCCAGAATAATTGTTCAAGGAGAGGTAGAAACTCTGAGAAGGCCACAACCATGACACTGGGGACACAAGTGTCTGCTTAAGACTAAAGCATAATGAAAAGAACAGAAAATGCCCCCAGGCTCTGCCCCAGTTACCAAACTTGTCTTTGCTATTCTAGTTCCTTTGACATTCCATACAAATTTTGGGATCGGCTTATTGAAACTACTTTTTAAAGGCCTTCAGGAATTTTGAATGGCATTGCATTAAATCTATAGGTAAATTAGGTGAGAACTGACAGAGGAAAAAGATAAATAAGGTACATCTAACATTTATTTAGGTCTTCCTTAGTTTCTTTGGTGCTTGGTAGTTTTTAAAAATGCAACATGCACATGCTTTTGTTGGACTAAAACCAAAGTGTTTCATGGTTGGGAGCTACTACAAATGATGCTATTTTTGACATTTTGAATGCTAATTTTTCATTGTGAGAATATAGAAATATAGTAGAATTTCATATATCAAGTTCATATCCTACAACATTGCTTAATTCGCTAATTTCAAGCGTGTTCTATAGATTCCTTTGGGAAGCTGTTCCTCTACAGGTATCCTGCTGATGACTTTGTGCTGTGAAATCACCTGCAGGCACTTCTTGGGATGCCATTGGTTGCAGAAGACTGAAGAAGACATGTGTGCTCCAGGAACCTGGAGGGAGAAACACATTTCTTTCTCCACTGTTCCTCCATCAACTTCAGCTGAATGTCAAGGTGTTGCAGAGGAAGGGCCTACCATGGAGCCTAGGAGGCTGCAGAGGTCCACTGTTACAAGTTCTTGTGATCTGCTGGAAAGATTTCAGAAGTGTCTTACAGAGTAGCAGGCATGACTTTATTAGGAAGAATAGGAAAATTGAACACACTCTGGAGAGTGTGTCTTCCCAGAGAGGAGAGGGACTGTGTACTCTTCTGCACTCCCTTGTTATTGAGGGTCCCAGGGAAGTTCCAGGCAATCCTGCCCAGGTTCACTTTTTGACTTCAGACTGATGGCAGGCTTGTATCAGACTTAAAAGTCCCCTTTAAAGTCCCCACTGAACCTAGTCTTACCCCATGGATGAAAGACTTTTTACTAATGACATACTGAAGATCCAAGGTAACTCTGGGTAACTTTGGTCTATGGTAATTGGAACTTGTTCCTACAGATTTGATGGTTAAAATACTTGCTTCAAATGATCATATCTCCTGGAGTTCTGGAATCTGGCATGTGTAAAGGTCATAAAAGTACCCTCACTTCTATTCAGGGTAATTTGTATCCTTCTTAACAGCAGGGAGAAGCCTTTGGAGACTGCATATCTCCTGAAGATAACAGGTTTTTTGTTGAAGAATGTAGCATATCCTTTTGACTTAAGCCAGACAGGGATGCAGGTAAATTGTTTTTTTTTTTTTTAAAGGAAAGTGTATGGCGGTCTGTACAGTTTATAGAATTATACATTAATTTCATGTTCTCATCTATTCACTACTCATGTTTGAACCTAATCAATAAATGGGCCAAGGAACTGGACAGATACTTTACAGAAGAAGACATACAGGCGATTAATAAATATATAAAAAAGTGTTCAACATCTCTAGTAATTAGAGAAATGCAAGTTAAAACAACTCTAAGATTTCATCTTACTCCAATTAGAATGACTTTTATCAAGAACACAAACAATAATAGACGTTGGTGTGGATGTGGGGAAAAAAAGCACACATTGCTGGTGGAGTTGCAAATTGGTGCAGCCACTCTGGAAAGCAGTATGGAGAATCCTCAGAAAACTTGGAATGGAAACCACCTTTTGACCCAGCTATCCCACTCCTCGGTTTATACACAAAGGACTTAAAATCAGCATAGTACAGTAACGCAGCCACGTCAATGTTATAGCAGCTCAGTTCACAATAGCTAGATTGTGGAACCAACCTAGATGCCCTTCAATAGATGAATGGATAAAGAAACTGTGGTATATATACACAATGGAATATTATTCATCCAAAAAGAAGAATTATATTATGGCATTTGCAGATAAATGGATGGAATTGAAGAATATCATGCTAAGTGAGTAAGCCAAGCCCAAAAAACCAAAGGCCGAACGTTTTCCCTGATAAGTGGATGATGATATATAATGGGGGTGGAGAAGTGGGAGGTGAGAGAAGAATGGAACTTTAGATTACGTAGAGGGAAATGAGATGGAGGGAGGTATAAAAAATGGTGGAATGAGACAGATATCATTATCCTATGTACATGTATGATTACATGAATGATATACATCTACATCCTGCACAACCATAGAAATGAAATGATGTAGCCCATTTGTGTACAATGAATCAAAATGCAGTCTGTAAAAAGTAAAAGTAAAAAAAAAATAGAAATATTTACTAGGGAGGCACAGGTCCATTATTGTAGAGTAGGCAGTGAAAAATGGATTTGGAGGTGAGAGGAAATGTTATTAATTGGTACAGTGTATCCCTTTGGCTACTTGAGTCTTGTAAGCATCATTCTGTTCATAGTGATACTTCCATACAACAGTGAAAACTTTGTATTTCCATCTATCCAGATCCAACTGTACTTTCTTGTGTGCATGTGTGCACCCTCTAGTTCACATATGTGTTACTAAGGCATCTAAAATGTTTATCAATTTCAGACCACTGTATCTAATAAGCATAATATCACCAATAGAGTAGACAGGTACAATGTTTTGCTGAATGTCAAAAAGTCAAAGATCTCCAAGGATTTTACATTTGCAGAGAACAACTGGATCTCTGAAAGTACACTGTTGGTTGAGCCATGTCAATAGCTATGTATCAATTGACAGGACCCAAATTCTTCTAGTAAAGAGGTGATATATGGAACAACAGCTATATTTGAAGTCACCAACATAGTAAGCTTACAACAGCCCTTGTCAGTCTCCAATATCCACCTGATTTTTTTCACAGGTCAAATTTTTGGCTTATATAGGGATAGGATAGATTTCATTTCTGCTTCTTTTATTTTTATTGTGCATTAATATCTGAAATTCCCCAGCAATGTGGCATTGTTTCTGGGATCCTATCTTAGTAGTGAAAGGGAAGTTCTAAGGGTTTCACTTAGCCTTTTCTATAATAATGGTCCACACCTTTTGTTTTAGTCAGCTTTTTTCACTGCTGTGACTAAAGGATGTGACCAGAACAATTTTAGGAGGAAAGGTTTATTTGAGGGCACACAGTTTCAGAGGTCTGAGTTCACAGAAGGCTGGTTCCATTCCTTGGTGCTGGAGGTGAGACTGAACATCATGAAGGATGAGTATGGTGGAAGGAAGCAGCTTACATGTTGGTTAGGAAACAGAGAGAGACTCCACTCTCCAGACACAAATTATATACCCCATAGCCACACCCCAATTCCCACCTCCTCCAGTCACATCCGACCACTTCAATTAAACCCATCAGGGATTAATTCACTGATTGGGTTAAGACTCTTACAACCCAATCATTTCTCCTCTGCACCTTCTTGCATTGTCTCACATGTTAGCTTTTGGGGGACACCTCACAGCCGAACCATAATATTTAAGAACCAAAGAGTTAATATGTGGATTCTGAAAATTGCTGAGTGTCTCCACTATAATCACACATCTAGGAACTGGGAAGATAAGCATGAGTTGTAGCTGTAGATCAATTGGACTAACTTTAAGTTGGGCTTGAGCTAATACTCCATTACTTGATCCCACTGGTGTTTTAAGTCCCCAGGAATTAGCTTCAATTCAGAGTCCAATGTCCAGTAATCCTTTAAAATTTTTGTACACTTCATTTTTGCTTAGTCACAGAATTTACAAATAGCCATGGGGTTCTTTTTGATGATTACTGGTATATAACTGTGGTTGTGCAGAAGGGCCTTTGTTTATGGGGACCAGAAACTCTCCTCAATTAGGGGCTCTTGGCCCATGAACTAACTCAGATCTAGAAGCTGGATAAGAAGGTATGATTCCATAATAGTGAATAAAGCTATGCATTTGGCTGCCAGTCTTGGAGATTTTTGTGGTATTAACTATCTCAGTAAGGATTTAAGCAGAAGATAAAATTCATATAGTAAATTAAACATGGAAAGTTTAATATGCAGAATTACACATTTAACAGGAACAGGAGGAGCAGGGATAGTGTAGTTAAAAGTAAAAAGAAATCTTTTTACTTATTTCATTATACCTTTCATACACATGGGGCTAAGACAGAGTGTTCAAAGAAGAGACATTCCCTCCAAGCCTTCCTCAACCAAGGAAGAAAACTTCCTAAACCTGGCTGTATCTCATTAGATAGCAGAAAAAAAATGTTAAAGTGCTATTCTGGTGGGACTGGCTAAAAGTAGAGTCTCTGTGCTGTAGGGTAAGTTGGCCATAGAGAAGGACTGACTATTGAACTCACTGCAAAGCCTGCTCTGGAGTGTCAGGGGAACTGCTGGCCACTGACATTGGAGCAGCCACATTTTGCAAAAGCCTAGAGAAAGGAGCATCCTGTGTTTGTTACCTTCTGCAAAAACTCAATATGGTATGTATAAATTTGCATAAGAAAAATATTTATAGGTTCAACTACATTACCACAGAGCAAGCAAAGAAAGGTGAATTTAAAACCAAGTGAATGAACAGATTGATAAGCAGCACAGGAGGAAATGGAAGTATATTCTTGAAAAATTTATAATTTGTATATGAATTAGTATACTCCATGACTGTAGACTGTAGCAGCTTTTCTGGTGCCTCATAAAATTAGCCTTTTTCTATTTTAAAGTCCTTAACCTTAACTAGATAACCTTAACTAGAACAAATGCATTGAAAGTGTAAATCCTGGTTCATACGTAAAATAAATAAGTAAGCCAACTGTCATGGTTTGGATCTGGAATGTCCCCCAAAGGCTTACACATTGAAGTTAACATCCCCAGTGTAGCAATGTCCAGAGATGGAACTTTCAGGAAGGTGATTGTATCACAGGGACTCCCACCACATTAGTGGATGAATCCATAATGGATTCATAATTTTATAGCATTATAGTAGGTAGAGCCTAATTGGAAGAAGTAGATCATTGGAGGAATGCTCTGGTAGAGAATATCTTGTCCCTAGTCCTTCCTCGTGTTCCCTCTCTCCCTCCCCACTCCTTCCCTCCCTCCTTCCCAGTTGCTATGAGGTGAGCAACTTCACTCTACTATGCCTTTCCACCATAATGTACTGCCTCACCACAGGACCAGAAACAATGGAGACAGTCAACCTAGAAGTGAAACCCTCTGAAACCCTGAGCCAAATAAATCTTTTCTTCTTTAAGTTGTTTTTCTCAGGTATTTTGTCATAGTGATGAAAAGGTGATTAACACACACACACACACACACACACACACACACACACACAAATATATATATATATATATATATATACATATATATATATATATATATACACACACACACAGCTAATAGGCCAAAAAAGAAATAAAATGTGATCATATGTGTTCCATTAATTCCAAGAAAACAGGAAAATAGGAGACAGGGAATAATATGAATATTACAGATAACATTATGCCAATAAACTTGAGAAGTTAAGTGAAAATTTAGCTCATGAATATTTGCATTTAAGTGATTATTGCATCCTATTCATAGTAGCCAAGAATTGGAAGCAACCCAAGTGTATTTTAATGAATGAATAAATAATGTAGAGTATATTAACACAACAGAACAGTATTCAGCTATAACAGTGAATGAACTACTGATACACAAAATAACATGGATAAATCTCACAAATGTGTTGGGAAAAAGTCTAGAAAAGAATGTATACTGTATACTTTCATAGTTACAGAATTTGGATGAGTGTTTGAATGTTGGAGATGGGAGGGGAAGTGGAAATTATTTGCATGAGTGTTATAGTTTGGATGTGAGGTGTCCCCCAAAAGTTCATGTGTGAGACAATGTAAGAAGGTTTAGAGAAGAAACAATTATAAACTGAGTGACAACTGAATGTTAAGGGTAAGGTGTGGCTGGAGAAGGTAGGTTATTGGGAGCTCTACTTTGGGATATGTATTTTGTATATGGCAAGTGGAATCTCTCTCTCTCTCTCTCTCTCTCTCTGCTTTCCGATTATCATGTGAGCTGCTTCCCTCTGCCATACTCTTCTGCCATGATGTTCTGCCTCAACTCAAGTCCTGAGGAATGAACTGAGATTTCTGAAACAGTGAGCCCCTAAATAAACTTTCCTCCCATAAGATTGTTCTGGTCAGGTCTTTTAGTCCCAGCAACATGAAAAGAGAGAGAGAGAGAGAGAGAGAGAGAGAGAGAGAGAGAGAGAGAGAGAGAGAGAAACTAAAACAGTGAGTGAACTTTATTATGTAACAGAAATATTCCATACCTTGATTATGATGGCAGTTATTTAAGTGCATACCTTTGTTAAAATTCATTTAGGTGCATAATTTAAAATCTGTGTATTTTATAATAAGTAAATTATAACTCATCAAAACCTGATAAAATATTCAACTCAGCGATTATTTAGGTTTCATTATGTGTTAGGGTGTAAGACCTTAACCATTTCATGGAACTTACAAAAGATATCTTTTTTTCTATGTAAATGTTGTTCTCCTCTAAAACAATGTTTATTAATCCCTTCTTCCTGCCTTCTACAGTTCTCATCTACGTGCAGCCTCAATTATCTTTTTTTAAAATCATTAAACATTTGAGAATGGTCTCATTTAAGGAAGAACTATTATTTCAAAAAGTTTTGTTTATGTTGTGAGTTTAGAAAAGATATGGCTGTATCTATGTTTAAAAAAAAAAACATTGCAAACATAGAGAAGCACAAATAAATTTTCAGCATTTATTGTTATCCCTGTCAATTATTTCATACAGTAGTCCCTTGAAGGTGAATTTTTTATTGTCTTTGATTCTGAAGCTTATGAAAATTATGAATCTCAGAAGGCTAAATGGTGTTTTTAACTTCACATATCAAAATACAAGAACTTGGAGATTCAGGTGCCATACTGGCTGCCTTCATCTTTCTGAATGTTTCATTTTTACTATATGAATCTACTTGCATACTTTAACTACTTGTCTATATGTATCAGGAGTAAAGAATGCTTCTTCTGCCCTCCTGCATCAGAACAAGTCCTAAGATTAGGTTTGTTCTAGAGCCCAGTTTATTATTGGTTATGTACTGATTTAAAACAGAGGACATTAACATTGTAAATGCTATCTATGCTAAGTCCAAGGTCAACATCATTTAAAATGGAGAAAAATTGAAAACATTCCCCCTAAAAACTGGATCAAGATAGGGATGCCTTCTTTCACCACTTCTATTCAACATTGTCCTTGAAACTCTAGCCAGAGAAATCAGACAGACGAAAGAAATTAAAGGGTTATTGAAAGCACCCAGAGACCACTTCCAATGCAAAAACTCACAAAAGAGATTTTATTAAGCAAACAGGCAATGTGTCTCCCTGCAGGGAGAGAGAGAGAGAAAATGAGAGGAAAAGAGAGAGAGCGTGTGCATGCAGAGAGAGAGTGAAAGCCAGGAGGAGACAGCATGAAAGCGAGGAGGAGAGAAAATGGTGAGGGAGCTATTCTTAAGTAGTTAGTAGGCTAATAACAGACCAATGACTGATGAGAATGTTCACAGGCTAGCAATCTGGACCAATGACTGCCAAGAATGTTCACAGGCTGATGAGTGGACCAATGACTGCTGAGAATGTTCACAGGATGACAATCTGGACCAATGACTGCCAAGAACGTTCACAGGCTGTCGAGTGGACCAATAGCTGGCTGGGCTGTTCACAGAGTGACAATCTGGATTGTAAAATGGTGTGGGGGAGGGAGAATAATAGCAGATCGGATGCCAACAGATATGAATAGGAAAAGAAGAACTTAAATTATCACTATTTGCTGATGACATGATTCTATATTTAGAAGATCCAAAAGATTCCACCAGAAAACTTCTAGAACTCATAAATGAATCCAGCAAAGTAGCAGGATATAAAATCAATACCCATAAATCAAATGCATTCCTATACATAGGTGATGAATTCACTGCAAGAGAAATTAGGAAAACTACCCCATTCACAATAGCCTTGACTAAAATAAAATACTTGGAAATCAATCTAACAAACAAGGTGAAAGACCTGTGCAATGAAAACTACAGAATTATAAAGAAAAAATTGAAGAAGACCTTAGAAGATGGAAAGATCTCCCATTCTCTCAGATAGGCAGAAATAATATTGTCAAAATGACCATACTACCAAAATGTTATACAGATTTAATGCAATTCCTATTAAAATCCCAATGGCATTCTTAATAGAAATAGAAAAAGCAATCATGAAATTAATTTGGAAACATAAGAGACCCAGGATAGCCAAGCAATCCTTAGCAAGAAGAGTGAAGCAGGAGACATCACACTACCAGACCTAAACAATACTGCAGAGCTATAGTAATAAAATGGCATGGTATTGGCACCAAAATAGATATGTAGATCAATGGTACAAAATAGAAGACACAGAGACAAACCCACATAAATACAGTTATCTCATGCTAAACAAAGGCACCAAAAACATACATTGAAGAAAAGATAGCCTCTTTAATAAATAGTTCTGGGAAAACTGGAAATCCATATGTAATGAATGAAATTAAACCTCTATCTCTCACCCTGCACAAAACTCAACTCAAAATGGATCAAAGACTTAGGCACTAAAACAGAGACTGTACCTAAGAGAAGAAAAAGTAGGCCCAAATCTTTATCACGTCAGCTTAGGATCTGACTTCCTTAACAAGACTCCCAAAGCACAAGAAGTAAAATTAAGAATCAATAAATGGGATGGATTCAAACTAAAAAGCTTCTACTCAGCAAAGGAAACAATCAATAATGTAAAGACAGAGCCTACAGAATGGGTGAAAATTTTTACCACATGCACCACAGATAGAGTACCAATCTCCAGGATATATAAAGAACTCAAAAAACTTAACATCCAAAAAAAAAAAAAAAAAAAAAAAAGCAAATAACCCAATCAATAAATGGGCTAAGGAACTGAACAGACACTTCACAGAAGAAGAAATGCAATCAATCAACAAACATATGAAAAAATGATCATCATCTCTAGCAATTAGAGAAATGCAAATCAAAATTACTCAAAGATTCATCTCACTCCAGTCAGAATGGCAATTATCAATAATACAAGCAACAGTAAATGTGAGTGAGGATATAGGGAAAAAGGTGCACTCATACATCGCTGTTGGGACTGCAGATTAATGTAACCACTATGGAAAGGAACTAGAGAATATCATGTTAAGTGAGATAAGCCAGTTCAAAAACCAAAGACCGAATGTTTTCTCTGAAAAGTGAATGCTGATCCATGGTTGTGGGGGCATAGGGAAGAATTAAGGAACTTTGGATTATGCAGAGGGGAGTGAGGGGAAGTGTGGGGATTGGAAGGACAGTAGAATGAGACACACATTATTACCCTATGTACGTGTATGATTACACTACTGGTGTGACTCAGCAGCATGTACAATCAGAGGAATGAGAAGTTATGCTCCATTTGTGTACAATGTATCAAAATGAATTCTACTGTCATGTGCAACCAATTAGAATTTTTTAAAAATTATTTTTAAAAACCTACAAAGCTTCTCATTTATCATATGCTTAGAATATTTTTGAATGATATCAGCTACACTGACTTAATATAGCTACCTTTTTATATTTTGGATCTGGAGTGTCCAACAAAAGCTCAGGTGCTGAAGGCTGGTTCCCAGCGTGGCCATGTTCAGAGGTGGGACTTTGGGGAAGTGTTTGGATCACAAGGGTTCTGACCTCATCAGTGGATTAATAATTTGGTCACATTTTTGGGAGATAGAAGAAACTAGGAGGTGGAACCAAGTTAGGTCCTTGGATGTATGCCTTGGGGACTATATCTTGTCCCTGGCCCCTTCTTTCTCTTTACTGGCTGCCTTGAGGTTGAGTAGCCTCCTCTTTCACACACTCCTGCTGCCATGATATTCAGCCTTGCCTTAGGTCAAAAGCATGGAGCCAGCGGCCATGGACTAACACCTCTGAACAATGAGTCATGAGCCAAAATAAATTCTTCCCCCTTCAACTTATTTTTCTCAGGTATTTTGGTCATAGCAATGTAAAGCTGAATAACAAGTACCTCAAATTTTTTAAAAATTTATTTTATTGTAAACAAATGGGATACATCTTGTTTCTCTGTACATGAAGTAGAGGCATACCATTTGCATAATCATACATTTACCTAGGGTAATAGTTTTTGACTCATTCTGTTATTTTTTTCCCTTCCTTCCACCCCCCTCAAATTTTTAACCTCTTTTAAACCTATTTTAGATAATTTGTTTTTCAATTAAAAATGAATACTTCCCTATGTGTATTTATAGGAGAAAATAAAACAAGGGACATTACATAAAACAGAATCAAATAATGTTTATAAACTTCAAGACTCATAAATCCTAATACAAGCAAACTGGCCTTATTTTATATCTTAAATATTTGTTTTCCTTATGATGTTGCCGCAGATGGTGAAGGACATGGTAAGCAAGAGATAAGGTTAGAGTAAGGTTTTGCTGTTTAAAAACACTTTATAGTATAATCTATGGATCTTGGCAAAAACTGTTAATTGTTTTTTGGAACTTTGATTGGCTGGATTCAACAAGCTCCTAGAGAATTCCCCATTAATTTCTGAGTGTCTCTCTCAGTGTGTCATACTATAGAGAGTCTTTTAGTAGTTAGCATGAATGATCCAAGAGATGGTCTAAAATTGATAATTTGCTTTCTTATCATTATGCTTCATTAGTTTTGTATCTGACACATCACTTATATGTTACTTTATTAAAATACATGAATATTTGTGCTCGATATAGTAAATCGAGGGCTGCCTCAAGCACATAAAACTAGTTTTAGGCTTAATGACAACTTTGAGGAGGTTTTTTTTTTTTTTTTAATAATTCTTAGAAATGTTGAAGTAGAAAATGTACTTTGATTTTGCAGAAATTCTGTCCTAAATCAATAGTAATAACTAATTTATCCCATTGGAAAAATTCCTCAACCGCCAACAGATTCACAATTGCATTATTCTTTTTGATCAAAATGGTATAAACAAGCCATAGGCAAAACACTCTGCTGGTTTTAGGATTCGAAACAGACTTTTGATCATTTGCCCACAGGCCAGTGCAATTTTTGTTCTACTAGGTTAAGTATCCTGTGTCTGGCGATGAAAATTAAAGAACCTGAAACCCATTCTGATATATTTCACCAATGATTCACAGTATGCCTTTTTCTCCTTCATCTCCAGGACCCCCCTTATGCTATTTTGTGCTTTCCTTTGTTAAAAATGTAGCACTTCTCTGATAAACCGAAGCCCTCTGGCATTACCATTTTAGAACATTTTGGAACACAAACTACAAGAAGACTTGTTTTGGAGATTAAACGACACACAAATAAACTCATACCAAACCTCAGTTATCTTCATCTTAGGCCCTGGAGACTATCGAGTGATTTCCTCTCTGAATTAGTGTTATGTACTTCCTCTTTCCCACCTAGAAACAGTGACAGGCATGTGCATGTTGCAGTCGCACTCAATGCTGAATTGACTAAGAGACTCAAAGAACTTGTGGAAGCTGCAAACAAAGGGGTGTTGCTCATGATCATCTTGGGGCTGGGTTTTTCCATTGTCCCTGGCTTCTCCATTTTTGTAGCCTATATTCTCAAAAGCCTGAATTGTGTTTCTACTTAGTCTTGTACTGACCTTGCTAAAAGTCTCAGAGAAGTGAATCCATTATGTGCAGGGTGGAAGGGACTACCCAGTGGGAGACAGTTAAATGTGGCTTTACTTCTAGGGGCTGGGTTTGTGGCTCAGTGGTAGAGCACTTACCTAGCACGTGTGAGACACTGGGTTCCATGCTCAGCAACACATAGAAATAAATAAATAAAATAAAGTTATAAAAATATTGAGCCTCTAGCTTTGCCTTCACAGCAAGGAGATACCTACACACAGAGATAAAACACTGAAAAATATATTATTTGAAAAACCCAGCTAGAATATTTGTATGTAAACATATTTTGTTCCAGTCTTTCATTTTCCTGTTCATGGAGGCAGAAGTTGTGTCGTTGGTGAATGGTAGAATGTTCTTTTGCCCCACTCCCGTTCTCCATTGCTTACCTCTAAATGGGTATTGTTGAGAACACAGAAAATGGTAAACGAGGGCCAAGATATCTTCCTCATTCCCATCTTTAAAAGAAGGCAGAGGAGGGAAGGAAGGAGAACTAGAAGAAAGCAGCCATAAGGCAACTTTAATTATTCAGATTTTCATATGAAAGGGTTGAATTAAATTCCCTCCAGAGGTAACGACAGGGCAAATATTACATATCCCAGGGAAAGAATCAATACTGATGGACTGCTACTAATCTGCTAGGCTACTTGCATTAGCACAGTCAGCCTGAGTTACCTGGGTGCCACCTGATTGGTCAATATTAAGGTCAGGACTGTGTTCCAGCAAGTGCAAAACCTGTTGTTTACTTTACAATGTTGGCAGCAGCTGCTGTTGCTTGTGCTGTTTCAAAGCAATTAAAGAGTGTGCTGTTTATTAGGAGGTTGCCAGGTGCTGGCTGCCCTCTGTGCTGTGACAGGAGGGGCAAAATTTCATGGAAACACCTGCCAACCTTCAAGACAGACCTGTGCTAACTGGCTATTATGTACATAGCATTTAATCTTTTGTGAGTTTAGCTGACAGAGCAGGAAGCAGAGCGACCACACCCTCCACCAAGGGCTACAGGGACATGGTAGGTAAGCACTATCTGGTTTGCCACTGTGGACAAGCAAATTTTGGATACTTTGAGGATTTTATGACTTTCCACTTATCAGCTGTATTTGGAGAACACAGAAAACACCCCAAGTACAAAAAAGTGTTATTTTGAGATATAAAATGTTAATTATTAATCATTAATTATCAGGTTTATAAAACTATAACTATGATCAGTTTTCTTCTGGTGCTGAAAAGCTCCTATCTTTTCCTTTAGTTATAATTTTGTTCTTCTTAGAATAGTAGCCTTAGGAATAATTCCTTTATATTCACACTAGAAATAAAATAAATTAAAAGAATCACTATAGTTTTTGAATTTATGAATGTTCCTTGGTTTATGATGGGGTTATATCCTGAGAGGTCCATCAGAAATTGAAAACAGCAGAGGTCAAAAATGCATTTAATAAGCAAGGTAAGGTGGCACATGCCTATAATCCCAGCCAGTTTGGAGACTGAGGTAGGAGGATTGTGAGTTCAAAGCCAACTTCAGCAACAGCCAGGCGCTAAGCAACTCAGTGAGACTGTCTCTACATGAAACACAAAACAGGGGTGGGGATGTGGCTTAGTGGCCCAGTGCCCCTGAGTTCAATCCTCCGTACCAAAAAAAAAAAAACAAAAAAACAAACAAAACAAACAAACAAAAAAAACATTTAATATACCTAACCCATAAATATCATATCTTAACCTAGTTAACATAGACATGTTCTTATCTTAGCCTACAGTTGGGCAATGCTAGAATATTCTACCATATACTGCTAGCCCAGGAAATGATCAAAATTCAAAATCTGAAGTACAATTTCCACTGCAAGCATGTCACATTTGCATTATTGTAAAGTTGAACAATCATGAGTTAAACCATTGTAAGTCAGGGACTGCTTTTTTTTTTTTTTTTTGACCACATGTATGACAGAGTCTTCATTTGTCCCTTCACAGGCAGTGAGAAACTCCATGTGAAAGAAATAAAAGCCTAGAGATTTTCCACAAGTAAGATCATGCTTTATTCCTCTTTGGTAAAACAATCCAAGAGACACGTATAGACTTCCTTTTTAAAGCATGCTTAGCCATCTACCAGGAAGAAATTCTTCTACCCAGTGCAGAGGGTGGAAACTCTTAATAAAGAGTTCTAAGGATGAACTCTTGGAGCTGTGTCTTCTGCTTTTCCAGCTTTCTATGGAAAAGGTGCCTGTTATTTTGTCACAGACCAGGGAGTCACACAGAGCTAATGATTTGGAGTATCTTCAACTTACCCCTAATGCCACCCTCACCTCCATCTAATATCTGGTACTAAAAGTTGTCTCCCTCAATATATTCACAAACTAATTTATCCTAAAGCATCAATGACAGTTACAGATGATTCTGTTACTTATCCCTAGAATGTTTGCCTTTTAGGCGAAAACAATACATATGACTCAAAGGTAAATACAGAAAACCAAATTGTGAAATGTTAAGGAGAGCAAAAAGAGAGTTGGTATTAGGGAAGCGAAGGCATTCCTGATTAACAACTGACCCTTTCACATCAGTATTTGATGAAGCCCGTAAGTCTTTCCTCAGGAGAGGCTGGGTGTTGCGAAGAGCAGTGACTTGAACCCCAGGTCAGTCACTTGCCAATTGAGTCAGCCTTCTTCAACCTCTGTTCTGTCATCTGTTAAATGGAGATCACAACATCAGCACATTCAGCAGAAGGCTGTTGAGGGAATTTCAATTAAATGACAGTATATGTGCACGTATGTCTAGGATAGTACAGCATAAGTGGTTTTTCTTCCTTTGGTTGACTTCAAATCCAGGTGAAGTCCCCTCAGCAGACAAAGTTCACTCTAAGTGCGCCCTTGCTGGTTTATATTCACTGAGGTAGAAAATGGCCGCACGTTGGCATTTATAGTTGTAGGGGAACACTCAGCCTATGATTTATTACTTTCTGCAGAAAAGAGTTGTGTGTGAAATGTGAGTCTTTGAAGCTCTCCTCCTCATCTTTCAAGGGAATAGTTCATAACCATGTGATTTAATGCTCATGAAACTCAAAGTTAGTTTTATGAAGTATATGAAACCTCATGGAACCTTCAACTTCCCATTTCCTCTGCCACTAACTTTCATTAATGTTCGATGCTGTAATTAAGGTGGCATTTAAAAACTGTCAAAAAATAATCCAGAGGCTATTATATCTGAGGGAAAATGTGCTGCCATTTGCACGTTTCTGCTAAGAATCTACCTTGCCTCCATCAAAAATTCTTTTAAACCATGTTGAGAAGCTGATTTCTTTTATCAGGAAAAGTACCGGGTGACAAATATACATTTTATATAAAATAGCACTGACCTTTTGCCATTGCTGAACACAGAGAGAGAAGGATTAAAGGATGTGGAGTAGAAGCAGATTGACTTCACATAGGAAAAGATGGTTTTCTCTTGGGATAGTCCGGAGATGTACCCCTCATGGAAGCCACAGGAAGTTCATGTTATCAAATAGAGATTTAAAAGACAGTGGAGCTATGGAAAAAGCAGGACTGTGTTTTTATAGGGAACGGCATAGCAGAACTGAAGTGATTTTCTTCCTTTCAGGAGGAAAAAGAATGATGAACTACATATTGAACAAGAATATCGGAATGGGCAGAACAAGAAGTCAGGGAACATGTATATTTAGAAAATTCCTAAAGTCGTATTGAAAATATTAGACATGAAATAAATGAATAAAAAATCACCCATGTTTACTTTAGTTTTAAAAAGTCAACAATGTGGGCTTGGCATATATGACCTGATTTTAGGATTTTACTTCATAGTTGTTCTTTTGCTGCTGCAGCTGAGCAAGGACATGAGTTGAGAACTGTACCCTAGAGTATATTTGAGGACAGGATGGTAGAGGATTCAAAGGCAAACCGAACCAAACCAGACTGACTTTGATCTCTTGCAATTCCAGTGGGGTACTTTGGGCAAGTTAGGTACCTTCTCTGTTTATCTGTTTTGACTTCAGTTAAATTTTATACTTCATAGGCTTACTGAAAAGATTAAATAGATAATGGAAGCAAAGTATTTTAAACAGAGCCCTGTTCTCAGTAAATAAGCAGTAATTGCTAACTACTGTTGATAACTATTAAGATTAGATTTTAACTCTTTTAACACAGACTAAATGTAGAAATTATTTCTAAAAAATGCAAAGCACACAGTTCTTTATTTTCTTTCTGACTCACTTATCCTCAGAATCCTGTTTTTTATCTTTTTTAGGTAAAATGCAAAAACTTTATATTATCAATACCTGATGCATAATTGTTTTTGTTCTAATATAGTAACTGATGAAAATGAAACCTGAATTTATATTAGAATATTAATGTTTTAAAATTATGAAATTTCCAGTTCAGGTAGTCAATGAAGTAATAAAAACAATGCCGAGAAGAGTGATTATCATAATTAAAAGTGATATTAATGATTATGGACCTGTGTGCATGGGAGAAAAAGAACAACTAATTAATACACATATATTACCTCGTCATAAAGAAATTACCATCCAAGTTAGCTTATATAGTTTTGATTGGAGAAGAAAGAAATAATTAAAATTGTGCCAAAAAACACACAGAGGGTGATTTTGTATATAACTCTCAAAGAATTTTGCATTAAGATGAGATTGTGATCTGCTAGAGACAATGTTATGTTTTATTTCTAATCTAAGGAAGAAAACTAGACCCAGGGGCCTGAGTGTTTTTCTGGCTAACAGAATAGCCCACATAATTTATCTATTGATACACAAGGTGGGTCAGTTCATCTTCAATTTAAATGGAAATACTACATTTCCTGTAACAAATGTATCCTATAGACCAAATTAAAAATTCAAAGTTTGTATGCCTTGTGAAGGTTGAACATTCTCTTCCTGGGAAAGGAAACAAGAAATATTCAATGTTCTAGGAAAAACAACATCCAACTAACTCATAATTCCCACAGAGGCTTTCCTGAACACTGGTGCTCCTTTTTCAGTATCACAACTAAGTCATAGCAAGAGACAGAGCATTCATAAATTTAAATAAAACATTTCTCCTTCTCTGCCCTGTCTCTTACTAGACATTTGGTTTACTCTGAGTCTATGATCACTGAATGTAATAGAAATATTAACTCTTCTATCAGAAGAGTTTGAAATGTCAAAGAACTGACAAGTAACACTTTACTTGATAAGACATTTTTGTGATCTATAGTTTTAGTTTTAACGACACTGGATTGAAATTTTAAGGTTATAATTTCAACTCCCAAAACGTGACCATTAATCCCCTGTAAAGTCGTCAATGCTATACAGTCACTCAAGTGTGTACCCATCAAGCTAAGAAAACCTCTGTCCCTTTCCTAGACAAATCCAAAGTGTGGAATCAAGGCCAAGAGCTTACAATTCTGGAGCACAAACTAACATTGGGAAGATCCTCTTTAAGATTTATTATTAACCAACTATAATAAAAGCAAACCTTTCTCAGTTAGCAGATTTCCCTTCTTTGAATAACCTGTTCACTTTGTGATGTCCACAACTATACCATGTAAATATACATAAAAAAGAAACCCATTCGACTTTTAGTCGGGGTGTGATAAGGCCTTCCCAGGAATTTCTTTTAAGACAGCAGGTAGAAACTCAGAAGGCTGTAGTTTAAGTGGGCGATATCAATTAACTGTATCTAATTGACATCTATAAAGTACTTCATCCACCAACAGCAGAATACACATTCTTCTTAAGCTTGAAAGGAATATTCACCAAGATAGATCATATTATGAACCACGTACACAAAAAATAACTTTAAAATTTTAAAGTCACGCACACACACACACACACACACAAGCACACACATGTTATGGGCCAGGCTATATGGGCAATGACCAAACAGACTCCATTTTACACCCAGACTCCATGTCTCATAAGAAATGCTTCTCCCATGAGAAAACACCACCTCTGCCATCTGATCCTGCTTAGCACACCTTGCTTAGAAACACAAACATTTCTGTTCTTCTTACACAATGTAAAATTGTTCTCTTTCGGTTCCCATTTTTCTTGGACAATGTGCACTGCAGAGAATGATTGTCTGGATGTTAGTAACCATTCTTTAACTTGTACTCAACTAGGGTCGTTTTGACCACTTTCCCTTTTGTTTATGATTCTAGATTTCATGATGTTTTTTTATGGTTTTGAATCATAGCAACAGCCACTTATGATTAATGTGGTTTTGGACTATAAAGGTGTACCCTAGCCCTTGGGGGAGGTTGAGGGCTCTGCCCTCATCCTGCCAGTTGGCAGTCCACTGGCTGGTGAATAAAGATTGTTCCATCTTCTGCTTTAAGATCGACTCTGTGATTTATTGCAGTCTCACCATAACACACACAAAGTTTGCCCTCAGATCTAGTAGAATTAAACTAGATGTCATTAACAGCAAGAGATGAAAAAGTTCAAAATATTTGGAAATTATGCAAAATACTTCTAAATAGCACATGAATAAAAAGTCTCAAAATAAATTTAAAAATATTTTGAACCAAAAAATAAAGGAAAGCAAAATTTATCAAAATTTGTGGGATACAGGGAAAGAGCTACTTAGAGGGATATTTATAGATTTAAATACATTTATTAGAAAAGAAGAAAGATCTAAAAGAGAATAACTTATCTTCCACCATAGGAAATTAAAAAAAAAAGGAGTAAGTTAAACCCAAAGCACAAGAAAATAAATAATAAAAAGAGTAAACCTCAATGAAATTAAAAATATAAGACCAATAGAGAAAAATCAATTAAAACATGAAATGTTTATTTGAAATAATCAATAAATATTATAAATATATCTTTAGGTTAATCAAGAATAAAAAAGACACAAATTTCTAATGAAAGAGGGACCATCGCTACTGATCCCACGTACATTAAATACTTTAAACAACTCTATGTACACAAATTTACAAACCTAGATGAGATGAACCAATTCTTTGAAAGACATAATCTACCAAACCCCACAAGAACTAGATAATCTAAATAGATCTAAATCAATTTCAGAATATAATCCGTAATTATTAACTTCACAAAACAGAAAGAACCAGCCTCATATGGGTACTCTGGTAAATTATAGCAAACATTTAAGGAAACCTTCATATCAATTTTCTACATTCTCTTTTGGAAAACAGAACCAGAGAAAATACTTCCTGACCCATTTTCTGAGTCCAGCATTATCCTGGTACCAAAACCAGGTCAAGATATAACTAGAAAGACACACTACAAACCAACATCTCTCATGGACACAAATGCAAAAATAATCAGGACGCTATGTCAGAAAGACCAATACTGTCTATTCCATAAACAGAAATTTATTTCTCACCATGCTGGGAACTGGGAAGTGCAAGGTTAAAGTACCAGCAGATTTAGTGTTTGGTGAGGATGATTATTTAGTTTCTCTTTATCTAACCATAGGGTCAAATGTGTCTTTTAAATAGTGCCTTCTAGCTACAACCTCACAGGATAGAAGGGATAGACAAGCTCTCTTGTGTGTGTGTGTGTGTACGTGTGTGTGTGCGTGTGTGCGCGCGCGCACTTGTTTGTGTCTTTTAATAGACATTTATTTTGTTGGTTTGATTTTTTATGTGGTACTAGGGATTGAACCCAGTGCTTCACGCACGCTAGGCAAGCCGTCTACCACTAAGCCACAAGCCCAGCCCTCTCTTGTTTTATACGGGCACTAGTCTCAGCCATGAGGACTCTACCCTCACACTCTCATCACCTCTCAACAGGGCCCACCTCCCAGCACCACAACCCTGAAGTTTAAGATTTTACCCTATGAATATTGAGATGAAACACAGATCAATGTCACAGCAGATGACGTTTTACGGTACACCCCGGCAGTAAGTAGTGCACTCAGCCATTTCACGCCAAAAATCTGTCTGACAGTAGCACTCTGGGAAGGAAGGCAAATCCACATCTAGATTACATATTTATTTTTGTGGGGTATGCAACCCCTGACAGAAGTGTTGTGAAGCAGGTAGAAGGGCAGGGGGTAATAGCCTGACCTCCCTTTTCCTTTTAAGTCTCCATCTCTCCTTGTGCCCTGCATTAGTCAAACCCACATAAAAATAAGCAAGTAGGGATGTCAGTCTGCACAGAGTGATGCAGAGAAGGGGAAAAGGGCTAAGGAGAAGTAGAAAACTAGGAATAACAAAACACATTCATACCCTCATAGTCATCTAGCATCAACGGTATGTGCTGCATTCTGAATCTCTTGATTTGGTCTCCAGTATTACATTGGAACCAGTAAAACTGTAATTGCAAAGAAGTAAATGGTATGAATTGTGTGTAACACAAACAAAGGTAGAAAAACACATTTGGACTGATTGTATGAGCAAATGTCCACAAGCACATGACCAACTAGAGCTGTCAATAAAGAATATAAATAGATCCTTCATGTAAAAGAGTGCCGTCATGGATCCAGTATGGTTATTGACATTTACTGCCTTCTCAGAATAACCAAGTGCTAGAAGGCAAGTGATTATTGTGAATGGGAAATGTATTCTATTCACAATCAAATGAAATGAGGTGGGCTCAGAGCCAGAGAATATTCTTTGATTGGACTCTTATTTTATTGCCCTAAATTTAGCTAGTTAAATTTTGTTATGTATGTCCTTTTAAGTTTTTGAAATGAAAGATTTGGCATTTATCATAAAAATCTCATTTTCATTGCAAAGATATTATAGGGCTCTATAATTACTCTCACAGAAAGCAGTCTTTTTTTTTTTTTTTATACAATACACTTAGCATATAGGGAAGTCCCAAATTATATTATCAACATGTTGCTGTGGCTGAATCTAGACACAGAGATTTGGAACGGCTATGGCTTGGATGAGGTTTGTCCCCTAAGGGTCCATGTGTTGAGGGCTTAGTGCCCAGGTTGGCAGTATGGGGAGATCACAAAGACCTTTAAGAGATGGGTCCTAGTGGGAGTTAGGGATTAGTGTGGTGTGCCATTCAAAAGGTGAAGGCATTTCCTGTGGGACCCTGGCTAGTTCTCTTGGGACAATTGTTGTAAAACCTTGAGTTCTGACTTCCTTTTTGTTGATGTGATTCCTCCCTTCTACATGTGTACCTCCATCTGCTTTGGGTTCCTGGCCACAGCCCATACCATGCTTTTTGGACTTTCAGTCTCCAACACTGTGAGCTAAATAAAACTCTTATCTTTGTGAAGTTAGACTGCCTCAAGTATTTTGTTACTGCGATTTAAAAATGAACTAATACAGGAACTTACTGAAAGGAAGTGGGTCAGACCTTTCTTTGGTGTTAGGGAAGCTCCAGAACCTAACCCTTTAGTTACACAAATATAAAATATACATCTACATATTATGAAGCAGAATGTTGTTTCCAGCACAAACTTAATATAGCTATTATATATTTATTTTGGTAAAATTCTCTTTTTCTGGTGATAGGAATCATATCCAAGGAATCACATGTGCTTAGCAGCAAGTACCTCACCACTGAGCTACATCCCCAGGTCTTTTAATTTTATTTTGAGGCAGCGCATCACTAAGTTGCTAAGGCTGGCCTTCTATTTTCGATCCCCCTGCCTCAGCCTCCCCAGTTGCGGTGATTACAGGTGTGCGCCACCATGTCTGGCCAATAAGATAGTTTTGAGGTTTATTAGTCAATTCCATATTTTCTCCCTCACAATTTTCTAAAATAATTTTCAAAAATCAAAAACTTAATATTTTAAATAAATTTTAATCTTAGAGAAATGTTGCGAAATACTAGAGTTACTGTGAACCATTCAATCCGTTCTTCCTAAAGTTAATGTCTTTTGTAATCATAGCAAAAGTATAAACTTAAGAAGTGATCATTGGTATAATGCTACTAACTAGACTACAGACTTAATTTGAGTTTACCAGTTTCTTCACTAACATTCTTTCCTTTTCCAGTATCTAATCTAGAAAATCCAATATTGCATTTAGCTGTCATGCCTACTTAATTTTCTACAATCTTTGATAGCTTGTCAGTCCTAATATCTTTGAAGAGTATAGGCCAGTTTTTTAATACAAGGTACCTCATTTTAAGTTTGTCTGATGAGTTCTAATGATCAGATGGAGGTTATGCATTTTCGGCAACAGCATCACAGAAATGATGTAACTCTGTGTCTCAGCACGTTATAAGGCATATAAGATCAATATATATTATCAATGGTGGTGCTAACCTTGATCACTAGAGAAAGGTTATGTCTGTCAAGTTTTCTATTTCTCAGTTTGCCACTATGTGAATATCCTTTCTTCTCAAGTTGTTGCCCTATTGGTGGATCTTGACCATAATAATTATTACTGTGGTATTCTGACTCTAATTTTCTATTTCTCTTACTTCTTTTTTATTTATTACTTGGCTTGCTGACGGGCTTTAGTGGAGACTGAAGGTCCATCAAGGGCCACTAAGTTACCATGTAGCCTGGTGTATGCAGACAGATCTAAGCAAGTCCTAAAGTCACACCTAAGTTACAAGAAATAGTAGCCACAAAATGATCATGGTGTCTATTCCTGCTACACTATATTCTATCATCTGGCCTGCCCTGGCAGGACATTCCCTACAATTGTGGATGGAGAGAGAAGTGTCAGGTCTTGTTTACCCTTGGCATGCAGGCAACACATGAAAATAGCTGCAGAACTGTAGTCTTTTCCTGGGACATGCCTGGAAAAAAGTGATAAAGAGAATTCCTTCCTGAGGGCAGAAATCTGAATGGTGTACCAGGTTTGTTCATTTCATATGGAAGGAGAAAGGATTAGATATGTGATTATATGCTGATTCATGGACCATGACCAATGGTTTAGCTGAATAGTCCGTGACTTTGATGGATAATGAGTGGAAAAATAGTAAAACAGAACTCTGAGGAAGAGATATGTGAATACAACTTTCTGAATGGACAAAAATCTCGAAGTCATTGGTGTCCTATGTGAAAACTCATCAAAGGATAAACTCAACAGAGCAGGATTTTAGTGGTTAATGGAATGACTCATTCTGTGGATACCAGTCAGCTTCTATATTAGTCAGCTTTTCATTGCTGTGACCAATAACCTAACAAGGACAGCTTAGAAGAGGAAAAGTTTATTTGACTCACACTTTCAGAGGTTAAGTCTATGGTCAGCTGACTCCATTGCTCTGGGTCTCAGATGAGATGGAACCTAATGGAAGAAGGACATGAAGGAAAGTAGTCAGGCTGTCAGGAAGCCAGGAAAAAGTGGAGGATGAATGGGAGGAAGTGAGTGAGAGTCAAGACATAACCCCCAGGGGAACTCACCCAGTGACTTACTTCCTCCAGCCACAAAACACCTCCCTACCATTACTGCTCAGTAGTCCATTTAAATGATTAACAGATCAAGTGAATTAATTCACTAATGGGGTTATAGCTCTCATCATTGCCTAAAGTCCCACCTCTGAACCTTCCTGCATTGAGGATAATGCTCTCAAAATGTGAGTTTTAGGCGAGGGGACATTTTTCATAACAGCTCCTTTCTTTAGTAGCTCTGTTACCACCCAATGGGTTCATGAACCAACTGGCCACGGCTAAGGTAGAGATGATACACAAGCTGGCTTAGCAATATGAACTGTGGCCATTGCTGGCCAATCTGCCAGCAGTAGAGATCCACACTGATTGGCTGGTATGGCACCATTCCCCAAGGTGATCAGTCAGCTGCCTGGTGCCAGGATAGTTTCACTGGACTTCTACCATCATAGAAGGAGCAGCATCTTGTCCTTACTGGAATAAACACTTATTCTGGGTATATATTTGTCATTTCTTCATGTCATGTTTCTGTACAAAATATTAAAGAGTACCTGATCCACCATGAGGGTATTCCACATAGCATTGCTTCTGATTATGGAACTCACCTCACAACAAAAGAAGTGTGACAGTGGGCTCATGGAATTCACCGGTCATACCGTACTCCCACCGTCCTGGAGCACAAGGCTTGACAGAACATGTAATGACCTTTTGAAGACTCAATTATACTGCCAGTTAGTAAGCAATAACTTGCAGGTATGTGCTGGTCTGGGGAAGAGTCTTCAGAAGGCTGTGTTCTGAATCAATATTCACTATATGCTTTGAACCAGCATCTAATATATTGGCTTCGTTAGGTAGCCAAGATTTGTAAGTTAATGAATAAAGGGGTGGAAATAGAGCAGAATATGTCATGATTACCCTGAGTAAAAAATGTTGGGTTTCTATGACTTTATGCTCTGCTGGCCCAGAGATCTTAATTTCATAGGTAAGAATCCTTCCACCAGAAGATACAACGAATATGCTACTAAACTCCCATCTGACCACTGTAGATTTCTCATGTTTCCGAATCAACAAACAAAACAGGCAGTTACTGTGTTGGCTAGGGTGATTGATTCTGAATTCTAAAGGAAAATGGGACAACCCTGGAGGTAATGAATAGTAGGTTTAGAACACAGAAAAGTTTCTCTTAGAATTATTATGCACTGTGATTAAGGTCAATGGGAAGCACAAAGATCTAACATAAGCAGCACTATTAATGGCCAACATCCTTCAAGAATAAAGGTTTGGATATCACCAGGTAAAGAACTACAACTCGCTAAGTTTCTTGCTGAAAGCAAAGAATAAGTGGTTGAAAGAAGGTGGTTGTAAAAACTAGCTATTGACCGTACAGCCTGTTATAGAAAAAAAGATTTTAATCATCATGAGTTTTCTTCCACATTTTATTATGAATATGTGTATGTTTATATGTATATATACAAATATATAGAGAGATCTATGTCTTTATAGATACAGAGCATATATCTGCATTTTCTTTCCTATCTCATTTCTTTATCATGTAACATAAAATATATTGACTTTATAAAATAATATTTAAGTATTATCAATTTTACATCACAATATTTAAGTTACAGGATATCAAGAAGAGTAAACAATAATAGATGTTGGCGTGGATGTGGGGAAAAAGGCACACATTTACATTGCTGGTGGAGTTGCAAATTGGTACAGCCACTCTGGAAAGCAGTATGGAGAATCCTCAGAAAACTTGGAATGGACCCACCTTTTGACCCAGTTATCCCACTCCTCGTTTTATACCCAAAGTACCTGAAATCAGCAAATTACAGTAACACAGCCACATCAATGTTTATAGCAGCTCAGTTCACAATGGCTATATTGTGGAACCAACCTAGATACCCTTCAACAGATGAATGGATAAAGAAACTCTGGTATATATACACAGTGGAATACTATTCAGCCATAAAGAAGAAGAATAATATGGCATTTGCAAATAAATGGATGGAACTGGAGAATATCATGCTAAGTGAAATAAGCCAAGCCCAAAAAACCAAAGGCTGAATGTTTTCCCTGATAAGTGGAGAATGATATATAATGTGAGTGGGGGGTGGGGAATGAGAGAATAATGGGGGAACTTTAGAATATGTAGAAGGAAATGAGAGGGAGGGGGGTATGAAAAATGGTGGAATGAGACAGACATCATTACCCTATGCACATGTATGAATCCATGAATGGTATGAATCTGCATTGTATACAACCATAGAAACGAAATGATGTAGCCCATTTGTGTACAATGAATCAAAATGCAGTCTGTAAAAAATTAAAAGCTAAAAAAAATAACATATGAAGAACAGTGAATGTAATTTAGGATTTGCAAGTAAATGTGAGAAAACCAAAATATCACTGGGAAATTGATCAAGGAATTGCCAGGCTGGTAGGGTACTTGTTGAATATCTAAACTAATAGTTCATTTCATAGAAAAGAAAACTGAGGCCCAAAGAGTTGATGTGGTTGGTTCAAAATCTACTGTCATGCATATCTAAAAAGAACAAATAGAAAAAAAAGGAAGAGTAAACACCTCTCAGGGACTTAATTCCTCTTCTGGAAAGGGGATTTACATATTTTCTGATGTACACAAAGCAGTCATGTCGTGTTAGGAAGAATTAAGACCTTGCTGTTGTCTTCATTTGGAGACGAAGCACAGTTTAAGGAGATGCATGTGGCTGCCATATTGATAAATAGTGCACTTGTGGTGATGTGTCCGACATCTGGTAAACATTTTCTTCTGAATGTGTCTGCGACAGTGTTTGTGGATGAACTTGATATTTGAGCCACAGACTGAGCGAAAAAGATGACTTACCTGTATGGTAGATGTAATCCAACATGTTGAAGGCCTAAATAGAATAAAAGGTGAAGTAAAGGAGCGATTTCCTTCCTGCCCATCTATTTTCAACCTCAAACATTGCTTATCTCCTGCACTTGGATAGGAATTTACACCACTGATTCTCCTGATTCTTAGACTTGAACTAAGAACTTGTTGTGATTTGGATGTGAGATATTCTCCCCAAAATCTCATGTGGCAAACAGGAATGTTCACAGTTGAAATGATTAGGTTATAAAAGCTGTAACCTCAATAGTGGAGGAATTATTGGATGGCAACTGTAGGTTGTTGGGGCATGGCTGGAGAAAGTAAGTCACTGGGGGCATGCCCTTGGGGATTATATTTGTCTCTGGTTCTCTCTGCTTTCTGATTGCCATGAGCAGAATAGCTTTTTCTCCATCATGCCCTTCCACCATGATGTTTTGCCTTACTTCAGGCCCAGAGCAATGGAGTCAGCTGATGATGGACTGAACCTCTAAAACCATGATCCCCAATTAAACTTTTCTTCCTGTAAGTTGTTCTTGTGAGGTTATTTGATCTTAGCAACAAAAACCTGACTAACACAGAATGATTGGGGTTATAAAACCCTGGGTTATAAAAAAATTGTTCTGCTTCTCTGGATAACCCTAACTAGTACCTAATCTTACTTTCTTTCTTTCTTCTTTTGTACCAGGAATTGAACCCAGGATTGCTTAACCATTACGCTACACACCAGCCCTTTTTATTTTATTTTGAAACAGTATCTCCCTAAGTTGCTTAGGGCCTTGCTAAGTTGCTGAGGCTGGACTCAAACTTGTGATCCTCCTGCCTCAGCCTCCTGAGTTAATGGGACTACAGGTATGTGCCACCATCCCCATCCAGTAAGCTTATCTTCTTAACTGAACCTACGTCAAGTCTTTCAGCTCTTTCCAGTGAGTATATGCCCATTGGATGTAATAACAGTTACTGCTCATTGACTGGAATCAGAAATGGAAAATCTGGGTTATCAGAGAGCTCTGTGATTTCTGTTTCCCAACTGCACCTATAACCAGGCTTAACCTCAGGGAGGGAGATGCTATAAAAGAAAAACAAAACAAGCTTCAGGGACTCTTCCCACCAAAGATACTTTGGCATAAACTCATACTGCTTCATATTCTAGTAGACAACAATGCAATTGGAGTTGACGAGAGGCCCAAACTCTCTAACTTTATGTAGGGTGAAGTGTGGATCTAGGGTAATGATGAGTGAAAGAAAAGCAATGAGACCCTGGGATTTTGGAATCTTTGGGTCAATAGAGGTGACCGCTAAGCAAAGTTGGGGGCCTACACCAGACAATGAGCACCTTTATAGTAGACTTGACAGGGAACTGGCACATGATTTGGGGAACAGTGGGGGAACTCTCCACTGCATGAGCACCTATGAGACATCCCAGGGTCCCAAAACAAATGAGGAACCTGGAGATTGTCAGCGCGGTCCTGTGGTAAAGTGAGTACCAGCTCAGCATCTTCCTAAAAACGACCTCCCTCTCACACCCTCAGGATGATGAGGCTGGTGAAACCTAGGCTACATGAGCACAATCTGGGTTACACTCTCCTGCTAGAAACTTTGCCTTCTCATTCAGGACCATGATTTGAAATGTGTAATGGTTAATTTTATGGATTAACTTGAGTAGGCTAAGGGGTGCCCAGATAGCTGGCAAAGCATTTCTGGATGTGTCCATGAGAATATATTTGGGAGATAATAGTGTTTGAATCAATAGACAATGTAAAGAAGAGTTGCCCTCACCAATATGGGTGATCATTATCCTATCTACTGAATGCTAAATAGAAAAAAGGCAGACAAATGTCAAACTTTCTGTTTGAACAGGAACATCTTTTTTTTTTTTTCTTTCTCCTCTCAGACATCAGCATACCTGATTCTCAAGCCATGTGTATTTGATCTGGGACTTTTACCTGTGACACCTCCTTCCCCTGCCCCTGGTTTACTCAAATCAGAACATGGGACTTAGACTCAATAATTGCATCATGAGCCAATTCCCATAATTAGTCTCTCTTTTTTTGAAAAACTCTAATTCAAAACGAATGTGTGTGTGTGTGCATGTGTGTGTGTGTGTGTGTGTGTGTGTGTGCATGTGTTTCCATGAATTCTGATGAATTTTAAAAGCCAGGATCAGCAATTAATTGACTTTAAGAATTTGTGCCTTACATAAAAAATGCAATTAAAAAATCCAATTGCTTAATTTATGGACCTCTTTTACATGAGGCTTATTTCAGTGACCTTCCATTTTCCATAGTGGATGTGTTTCTATATCTCAGATCTTTACACACAAATCTCCTGGAACAGCATCACTTCCTCTCCAGAATGTTGTAGTAAAAGTGTTGTGTAGGTCATGTGACCTTGTACAATTTCCATAGGCCAGGATAAAATAAGATCAAATGTCTTCATTGTGAAATGAGTTAGAAAGTAAAGCTCTCATTATTCATGTCTTGTGTAATTACAGGGAGCAGAAAGATGACTGGCAGCATAAATAGCAGAGACATGAATGTTTTGCTTTTACTTTTCCACTCTGAATTCATCCAAGTAAGAGAGCTGCAACCAAAGCCCCAGCTCCAAATATTCCCATAACAAGATAAAACCCCTTTCCCTGCTGCTTCTTAATAACAGTCGTTAGGGCCCCTGATTGCAGTGTAGCAGTTTGGTCTGTTCTCAGATGTCTACTTTCACAAGCTGATGCTCTGGGTGACAGGAAGGCAGCTGTTGGTCTTTTTTCTCCCATTTTGTCCCCTTCCCCTATCAACAGCCAAAGCAAAGTAAAAGTTCCTCCTTTAGCTGGTAAGCTGAAGGCTCTTGAGACTGAGTGGGGGTGCTATAGTTTGGGTCTGGAATTTCCCCCAAGGGTCCATGTGTTACCTGGCTGATCCCAGCCTGGGTTGTTATTTGGAAGGAGCTGAACACTTAAGAGGTGGGACATAGTGGGAGAATTTTAGGCATTGGGGAATCCCTTGATGGGAAACCTGGGACCCTATTCTCTTCTCTGTTCTGTTTTGCCTTTTGACCATGCGGCAAGCAATATGCTCCCCACGTGCTTCCCACCAAGACGTGCTGCCTTGTCATGGGCCCTGAAATAAAGGCCAACTGTTGATGGACCGAAATTTCCCAAATTGTGAGTCCAAATAAACCTTTTCTCTTTATAAATTGATTGCCTTGGGTTTTCGTTAAGCAATGCAAAACTGACTAACACAGGGAGTGTCCATTGCTCTACCTTAAAGTCGGTTCTTGTGGACATCTGTACCACTGAGGAAAACAATTTCAACTAGGTAGCATAAAACAGGGTTGTGATGCCCGTTTCCACTGTGACTTCCTTTTAGAAAGTAACATGGTTCAAAGTGCCATATTTAAGGATATTAACAAAGTCAAATCTCCACTGTCTATAAGATTTAACATTGATATAAGTTTCCTGAAGTAATGGAAAAATGGTGAAATAGATCAATTTTAACTGCAGAAAATGGTAAGAACAGTAGTTTGCATTTCTAGAATGTTAATCAATGGCTACCAAATATTCAGTTTGACAATAATGGCCCTTGATATCTTGAACTGAACCTATCTTTTCACCCTTATATTTTCCTCATGTTGCTAATTCTTCAGCAGTCCATTTCCCAATCACCATTCTTGCTAAGAAGAACATTTGCTTTTTTTTTTTTTTTTTTGTCAAAAGAAAATAGTGCAACTGGTGTGTAAAAGATTCAGACAGTATGTTCTTTTTTTAAAAAAAAAGAAAGAAAAAAAAATGAAAATGTCCCCTTTTCTTCCCTTTCTTGCTTGCTGCTATTCAGAATGCAGATGCTATGGCTGGAACAGGAGGAGGAGAAAGGAGCCTGTGATCTTAATTACTACGAGATGCACATAGTAATATTAGACTACTAGTATTTATGAGAAGGTAACACATTTCAATTTCATTTGAACCTCTGCTTTTCTGTGTTTTCTATAATTTGTATTAAAACCCAATCCTAGCAATGAGATATTAGTAAAAGCATACCTCTCCCAACTGGATGGTATGCTTCATGACTTCTTTGGCGCTCATGAGTAAAAAGCATTTAGGTGTCAGAACCTTTTTAGGCTGCCTCTTAGTAACCTGGGGAGCTGAGAGAGATCAATTTTTATAGCTCATTAAAATGTGAGGTACATTATTCCTCTTTGCCCTCAACTAAGAAAGAGATCTAATAACTGTTTCTCAGAAACAGAAAAGGTCCCCAGATCATGGTATTAATGTTTTCCAGGAATACTAAAATGTTTACGGTGGATAAGGAAAGATTTCTTTTTGTAAATTAAAATATTCAGCATTCAGTTTGAGTGTTTTGGAAGAAGAAAGCATAAAGATCATTCAAAAAGCCTAAAAGAAGCTGCATGGTTTCTGTAATTGGGGTCTAAGCAAGTAATCATCAGTTGATGGCAAGGACCAGAACAAATGATCCTTTGAAATAGATTTCAATTTTGAGATTATATGTTTCTCTGAAATGATGAATGTAAACCACATCACAATAACAATCGCTGTTTGGCTGGCAATTAATTAATACTTTTAAAAGAAAGACAAAGTACTGTAATGACTATGTGACATAAGACTATTATATCAAAGGATGGAGAAGCCATAGTGACATTATGACTCCCTTAGTGGGATTCAAACACAATGAGGCAACTATAAAAATAAATAACTTCATCAGTGATTAAAAGGATAAATGTCATCTGGTTCACTCTAAGTGATAGCTATAATTTGTTCTACTGATATTCCTCAGGAGTACACTGGGAACTATACTGAGTCTTTTATTTGTGTCATTTTGTCTTATTTTAGAGATTTTGAGGCAGCTTACAAAGATCTATAGAGTACAGCCTGATAAAAACAAATGGGAAAAGTAATCAAATCAGTGAGATAAAGCTGGAATAAGAGTAAATAAGATGAATTCATGATAGCTTGGTTTAGTACCCCAAAGGCACAGCATAAACTGCTTTCCAAGGAACAAGGCAAGGAGAGAACATCTCAAGGGATGTGAATTAGGGGATCTGGGAGATGTACGTCAATCCCTTCCTATGGGAAGTAAAACTCTATATGACACCGAGAGCTGATGACCCTATATGCACGTGGGGTGGGCACTTTTTTTTTTGTAGTGCTGGGAATTGAACACAGGGCCCTGTGCTTCCAAGGCGAGCACTCTACTAACTGAGCACTTTTAATTACTAATGGGCACTTTTAATTACAAAGGGCAAAAGACTAGATGGTATGATTAGAATCAACAAGGTAAATAATTTCATAGGACTACTCCAAGTTATGATATTTTTAACTGATCTAAGTCCACTTTCCAATAATGCTTGATCTCTTTTCATTTACCTTATAACAAAGTATTCCCCTTTCTACCCTCTCAACAATAGAATGTGGTTGTCATTCATTTCATGATTTCATTTATCCATTTTTGTGATGATCCAATGTATCATTACTAATAATCTTATAGAGTTCTCTTTTAATCAATTAAGAATAAGAAAAGTATAAAATTACTTTCCTTCTCCAGTGTTCCTCCTTTCTTTGTTAAGATCCAAGTTTCTGACCTATCCTTTTCCCCCTCTTCTTTGAGGAACTTTTAACACTTTTCTGGGGGCAGAGCATGGGAAATTGAACCCAGGGGTGTTTAACTACAGAGCCACATTCCCCACCACTTTTATTTTATATTTTGAGACAAGGTCTTGCTAACTTGCTTAGGACGTCTCTAAGTTGCTGAGGTTAGCTTTGAACTTGCGATCCTCTTGCCTCAGCCTCCAGAGTCACTGGGATTGCAAGCGTGAACCACCATGCCTGGATTCTTTTAACTTTTCCTAAAGGGAGAGTTAATTGGCAATACTTCCCTTGATTTTTTTTTTTTTAATCTTTGTTTCTGAGACAGTTTTTACTTCTCCTTGATTTTTAAGGATAATTTTGCTGGACGTATAATTATAGGCTTGGATTTTTCTTCTTTCAAAGCTTCAAATGTTTCCTTCTTCCTGCTCATGTGGTTTCTCACAAGAGGTCTTATTCTTGTTTCTTTATGAATAAGGTCATTTTTTCTCTCTCTGATTTCTTGAAAGATTTCTCTTTGTCCTTGCTTTTCAGAATTTTTTTATATATATGCTTATCTATAGTATGTTTTAACTGATTGATTAACCTGTGATTTCTATATGCTTATATCTAAGCTAAATATATCTTGGTTTGGTTTCTGTTGTGAATTTTAGGATGTTTCAAATCATTATTAATACAAAAATCTCTTCTGCCTTCTTTTCTCTTTCCTCTTATTTAGGTATTCCAATTATGCTTTTATTATACCTTTTAAAATTGTCCCATCTTTCATAGACTTTTCAAATTTTTAAATTTTATTTTTTTCTTTGCATTTCATTTGGTTAGATTCTTTCCACCTCTCTTCAAGCTCAGAGGCTTATTCCTCAACAGTGTCCAGCTTACTTATGAGACCAGCATAGGTTTTTCCATTTCGGCTATAGCATGTTTTATTTCTGGCATTAATTTTTATTATTTCTTGGAGTTTCTCTATCTAGTTATGCACAATGTTTACAGTATGCATCTGTTCATTTATGTTGTCTTCTTTATTCATTAGAGTCCTTGATGTTCAATCATAGTTACTTTATTGATAGTTTGGACATCTATGTGTCTGATAGTTTGAACATCGGTGTCATATCTGCTGAGTCTGTTCTGAGCTTGCTTTCCCCTCTCATATTTTTTTTTTTTCCTTGCTGTTTTGCGTGCTTGATAATATTTTGTTGAAAGCCAGACATGGTTTATTGGGTAGTAGGAATTAAATTTATTTATACTGCTATAAGGAAAAAACCATAGACTGGGCAGTTTAAACAGCAGAAATTTATTCACATTTCTGAAGGCTGGGAAGTCCAAGATCAAGGTACCAGCAGATCCGGTTCCTGACAAGGACCCTCTTCGTGGTTTGTAGACAGATGCCTTCTTGGTCTATCCTCTCATGGTGGAGAGGGGCATCGACTCACTTGTGTCTCTTCTCATAAAGGCTCATAAATACCAGCCAAAGCCCCATCTCCACCACATTGGGGTTTAGTAGGAACTGAACATCTTTTAGTGTGAGGATTTATGCTCATCTGTCTAGGAATTGGGCTACTTTTAATGCTTATTCTAGTTGTGAGTGTCAAAGGCTTCACATTGCTCTAGCATCTTTGTTTTTTTTTTTCTTTTTCCTGGATTTTGATTCTCTTAACGTTCCTTTTCTTTGCAACAGCATGCGCCTGGTTGTTGTTTACTTGCAAATGTCTGCTATATGGAGCCTCTGCTGGTGTTGTGGTCAGGTATGGGGAGGGGAGCCATCCATCATGTTTGATTAAATCTTAGTCTTTCTGTGGGATTTCATCTGTGGGCTGTGACATTTGGAAGGGTTTCTTCAGCAGTATAGCTCCTTGTCCCCTTAGGTGAGACAGCAAGGATCGGAGGGTGTGGGATGAAAAGAAGTTTCCCCCCTTATATAAGGCTCTGGTGAAGTCCTTCCCTGAAGAGGAAGCTGTTGTTAGGAGGAACTCTGCTTATTTCACTGTGACTGCTCTTCTCTCCCTGCCTAAACCACCAGGGATCTTGCATGGATCTGCACCACCAAGATAGAGGGATGGGGTTCCTGAAAAGATAATCCCTAACCTGTGGACCTTCTCTGAAGAGTATGACCTTAGGAGTTTCTCACTGTTGCTTGGCCTCCAGAACGTTGTCAGACAAACAGTTAGTAACTTCTGTCAGTTATACCAGTGACTTCTGATCTAGGTAAGCGACCCTTGGCCATGCCTTTCCATTTTTACCTGTCTTTCCAGATTGCTGGGTAGCAATTTGCCCTGAGTTCTCTGATGGGTTCAAAAAACTCCTTGGTTTTCAGTTCGTTAAACTTTTTCTTATTATAAATATGAAAAAGATGACTTCTAATTTTTTGAATCTTGGAGTACAGTTAAATTTTGTTTTTGGTTTATTTTCATTTTCATTTTAAGCATTATAATAACTAGTTAAATTGGAATATATTCAAAATATACAATTTATAATTTGATATACATGTACACTGCATAATTATTATCATAATCAAATTAACACTCCAACTCCTCCTATAGTTACCATCACATGTGTGTGTGCATGCATATAGTAAAAACACTTAAAACCTTCTCTCTTGTCAAATTTCAAATGAATAATACAGTACTAGTAAGTTTTCATTTTTGTTCTACAAGAGTCACTTTTAAAATTTACTGTTTCACCTCATTGGCCTTAAGGGGGCACTCCTCTTCAGTCAGAGGGTGGAAATAAGAATATTTCTTTTATCTTTCCTTCAATGGTACAGCTGAAAATTTGAAAGAAGAGTTTCCAAAAGACTTGAGGATAACTTGAGATAACTTTCACTGTGGAAAGAGTATCTGTTTTGCAAGCTCTAAGTTACTTCATTTAAGCTTGGGCATGCCCAAGGTGACCTCTTGGTCAACTTTCTAGTCTGCTCTTAGTGGCAAAAGTCATATTTCCTCTCACCTCCTGGAGCCTTGTCAGATATCTTTGTATTTATCAAAGCCAGTCTCTCATCTTCTCTTCTCGTCTTCTGATATTCATTTAAAAGAACTGGAGAAGTGTGCCTAAGGCCAGGCTTTTGAGCTGATTCTCAGCCCTTGGTCAAAAGAATCCATCCCAGATTTCCTCCTTTCCCCACCAAAATGAAGAATCTTTCCCTGGAAGAAATTCAGAAGAAATTAGAAGCTGCAGAAGAAAGATACAAGTCCCATGAAGTCAAGGTCTTGAAGCAGCTTGCTGAGAAGTGAGAGCATGAGAAAGAAGTGCTTCAGAAGGCAACAGAGGAAAACAACAGCTTCAGTAAAGTGGCGGAAGAGAAACTGACCCACAAAATGGAAGCAACAAAGAGAACCGAGAGGCAGAAATGGCTGCCTAACTGGAGCATTTGCAAGGGAAGGACAAGCACACTGAAGAAGTGCGGAAGGACGAAGCATCCAAAGATTCTGCTGATGAGACTGAAGTTGACTAATTTGTTCAGAGAACTGACTTTCTCCCCTTCCCTTCCTAAGTATCCAAAGACTATTGGCCAGTGTCATTTTATTTTTTCCATCCTGACAAATATTTTAGAAGCTGATGTAGGGCTGTATAGGTAGATCCAGACTGTAAGATGTTTTAGGGGGAAACTGAAGGTGTTTTAATCTTCTTCGAAAGTGTTGGCATTTTTAATGTAGCTGGTTTTTTTTTTTTTTTTTTTTTTTGCGGGGATGGGTACTGGGGTTGAACTCGGGTACTCAACCACTGAGCCACATCCTCAGCCCTATTTTTTGTATTTTATTTAGAGACAGGATCTCACTGAGTTGTTTAGCATCTCACTATTGCTGAGGCTGGCTTTGAACTTGCAATCCTCCTTCCTCAGTCTCCCAAGCTGCTGGGATTACAGGAAAGGGCCATTGCACACCTGGCTTAATGTAACTATTTTTATTGTTGCATTTTTCCTACTCAGAGCACTTGGTGTGCTGGGTTAATGGCTAGTACTGTATTGGCTCTGTGAAAACATGTCTGTGAAAAGAGTACGTAGTGGCTTCTTTCAAATTGTTAGATGCTGAGTCTGTTCACTTTCAATCCTAGTTCTGTCCTGATCTTACCAGATGCTACTATACTTGAATGGTTAATAATACCATAGTGAGAGAGAGAGAGAGAGAAAGAAATAATCCACGATCCTTTTAGGATCTACTCTAGCTGGGCATGTGGATCTTTCTCATGATACCTGCAGGGGGGGGATTACCTCATCTCAAGATCTCAGCAAAGCAATGCCCCCCACCCCACAATAGCAGACCATCTTAAAGTAGAGAAAAAGGAAGTAATAAATTTATGGTTCTTCTGGATAGTACACATCCATTCAACATTTTTTTTTAAAATCAATGAATAAATGAGTCTAGGTATAGGAATTTGAAGTGAAGGAAAGCAGATCTGAGGTAAGATAACAAATTGGTTTTCTGATGATATCACTCCTGCAGAACACAAGAAAAAACTGGAGAAAAAGAAGAAAACAGTGTAAGGAAATGATTATCATAATCTCTTGCCTTTAAAAGTAAAAGGAGGGTTAATACAAATATTTTTGGGCATTTGGAACTAAGGATTCCATCAAGACTGTTGTTCTAACAATCATAGTAGCCTGAGTAGTGTGCTTGCATCCAGCGTTCCCCAACAATACTTTTGACCCCTTCTAATTTATCCTCCCCTGTGTACTCAGAGTAAATGTTCTAAAATATGAATATGATTATATGATTTCCCTGCTCAAAATCCCTGAATTCCTACAACATAAAATTTACCACATATATTTATTTTGGCATTCAAATCCCATTTATTACTTGGCCTCAAATCTCTTTTTTTCCCTTACTGCATCTCTAGCCATTTTTCCTCAAATAGTGTCTCTCAATCAAAAGTCTCAGCAGGGCCAATGCAAACCATGCACTGCCTGTGGCTACAGTCCCATGTTTTGCTTGTCTGGCGACTGTACATTCTCTAAACTCAGCTCATTTCTTATGAAAAGAGTCCTTCCCTTTTGCAGGTTTAGTTGCACTGTCCTGTTTCTGTTTTATTATTTAACAGCTTGAGACAGGAAAATGAATTTATAAATTTTGACTGCTTCCTATGGTTTTCTCAATGGTACAATACAAATGATGGAACATCTAAGCCACTGGGTCCTTGGGAGGATTAAATGAGTCAATCCTTAAATGAGTGTTGGACCCATAAAAGCAGTGACGTTGCTATGGTCATGCCCATGAGTGGGGTGATGTGCTGCTGTTGGTGATACACAAGACTCGGGGTCTGCTCTTGCTCCGCCTCATGAGGCATTGGAGATTCTAGGGGGAATCCCGGGGCATAACAAAAGTTAATGGGACCTAGGAGAGAAGAAACGCATTGTTGATATTGTAGGGAGGAATGAAATTAAGGAAACAGATAAGTCTGATCTTGTAAGTGTTTTGCTAGTAATTCTGTGCAGTAAACTCCTTGTAACTTCAATATGAGAAATCCAAATATGCTTTATAAGGAACACTTTTGCTTTCAGAGGATTCCTTCCAGAATAGGAGAGGAGGTATGGATTTCTGTTTCACTGTAGGGTGAGGCACAAATACCAGTCTTCAAGTGGGGACCGCTGACTGTCTCTTCTAACCATGCATTCTGGAAGGCAGTACTCAGACCTTATTTAATAATAAGACCAAAAATAATACTTACACTCCTGCTGATATTACATAAGAAAGAGAGAAGAAACAAAACAAAACAACAACAACAATAACCAACAAAAAACTCCCAAACAGCAAGGATATTAGTGTTTGCCTCTAACTTCCCAAATGATGTGAAACCACTGGAAATACCAATGTTTACTTATCACCTATGAACATTCCTGAATGGTGTCCTTAGTTGCATTTAGAGGTAATGTGATTCTTGCTGATTTCTTCCTCTGTTGGTAACCCTATTGTCATCACTACTTGAAGTAACTCCAACCAAACCAAACAACAAAGAAGCAGCTTTGTTCCATCCATTTCTGATGATGATATTCTTTTAAAACAAATTTTAAAACTTTTATTTGTTCTTTTTAGTTATACATGACAGTAGAGTCAATTTTGACAGATTTCTACAAACATGAAGTACATCTTCTAATTAGGATCCCTGTCTTGTGATTGTACATGATGTGGAGATTCACTGTGGCGTACTCATATATGTACATAGGAAAGTTAAGTCAGATTCATTCCACTGTCTTTCCTATTTGCTGTCTCCCCTCCCTTCCCTTCATTCTCCTTTGTCTCATCCACTGAACTTCTGTTCTTCCCCTCCCCGCTCTCGTTGTATGTAGCATCCACATATGAGGGAGAATAATCGATCTTTTTTGTTTTGGGATTGACTTTTTTCCCTTAGTTTAATAACCTCCAGGTCTATCCACTTTCTGGAAAAAGCTGTAAAGTCATTCTTTTTTATGGCTGAGTAATATTCCATTGTGTGTGTGTGTGTGTGTGTGTGTGTGTGTGTGTGTATACACACACACACATTTTATTTATCCATTCATCTCTTGAAGGGCCTCTAGGTTGGTTCCATAACTTAGCTATTATGAATTGAGCTTTATACATTGATGTGGCTGTGTCACTGTAACATGCTGTTTTTAAGTCCTTTGGGTTTATACCAACAAATGGGATAACTAGGTCTAATGGATACCCTCTTTCACCACTTCTATTCAACATAGTCTTTGAAACTTTAGCCAGAGCAATCAGACAAAAGAAATTAAAGGGATGTAAATAGGAAAAGAAGAGCTCAAACTATCCCTATTTGCTAAGGACATGATCCTATATTTAGAAGACCCAAAAGAACTCTACCAGAAAACTTCTAGAACTCATAAAAAAATTCAGCAAAGTAGCAGAATGTAAAATTGACACCCATAAATCAATTCCTATACACCGATGATGAATCCGCCAAAAGGGAAATTAGGAAAATGATCCCATTCACAATAGCCTCAAAGAAACAAATGAATGAACAAAAAATCTGGGAAATCAATCTAACAAAAGAGGTGAAAGTCCTCTGCAATAAAAACTTCAGAACACTAAAGAAAGAAATTGAAGAAGACCTTAGAAGATGGAGAGATCTCCTGTGTTCTTGAATAGGCAGAATTAAATTCTTAAAATGGCTATACTACCAAAAGTGCTATAGAGAGTTAAGGAAATTTCTATTAAAATTCTAATGACATTCTTAATAGAAATAGAAAAATAAGTTATGAAATTCATTTGGAAAAATAAGAGGCCCAGAATAGCCAAAGCAATCCCTAGTGAGAAAAGCGAAGCAGGAGGCATCACAAAACCAGACCTTAAATTGTAATACAGAACTATAGTAATAAAAACAGCATGGTATTGGCACCAAAACAAACATGTAGACCAATGGAAGAGAACAGAAGACACAGAGACAAGCCAATATAAGTGCAGTTATTTCACACTAGACAAAGGTGCCAAAAACATACACTTGAGAAAACATAGTCTCTTCAACACATGGTGCTGGGAAAACTGGAAATCAATGTGTAGCAGAATGAAATTTAACTTCCGTCTTTCACCATGCACAAAACTCTACTCAATGTGGTTCAAAGTCCTAGGCATTAGACCAGAAACTCTACATATACAACAAGAAAATGTAGGTCTAACACTCCATTATGTTGGCTTAGGAGCCAACTTCCTCAAAAGGACTCCAAAATTGTAAGAAGTAAAATCAAGAACCAATAAATGGGATGGTATCAAACTAAAAAGCAAAGAAAACAACCAAGAGCATGAAGAGAGCCTACAGAATGGGAGAAAATCTTTACCATGTGCATCTCAGATATAGAATTAATCTCTAGGATATATAAAGAACTCAAAAACCTTAGCACCAAAAAACCCAAATAACCCAATCAATAAGTGGTCAAAGGAGCAGAACAGGCACGTGACAGAAGAATTATGGATGGTCAACAAATATATGAAAAAATGTTCAATATCTCTAGCAATTAGAGAAATGAAAATTAAAACTACACTGAGATTCTATCTCACTCCAGTCAGAATGGCAACAATCAAGAATATAAGCAACAATAAATGTTGGCGAGGATGTGGGGAAAAGGATACACTCATACATTGCTGGTGGGAATGCACATTGGTGCAACCACTCTGGAAAACAGTATGGAGATTCCTCAGAAAACTCTTAAATGAAACCACCATTTCTGATGATATTCTTGAGTTTTAACTGTTTTTCAACTTCCGCAACTAGGAATTGATCCCAGAGTCTTATGCATGCTGATTATGTACTCTATACCTGAGCTGAACTTCATCCCCAGCCTGCACTTTCCTCCTGAGAATTGGGGCACTTCCTGAGGGCTGATGTAAGAACAAGAAGAATAATTAATCCTTCTTGTTCAGCAGCCCAGACATTCCCTCCCTAGCAATTGAGTGGAGTCCTGGGGGATGCTCCCCAGGAGGTAAAGGCAGCCTTCTTCCGTTATTCCTGTTTGAGTATGAGTCCTGAGGTTACCTAGCCTTTTCAGGAAGATTTATCCACATTTTCCCCAGGAGAATTCTAAAAAATCTCATGGAAACCAGATAGACCTGCTTGCCCTCCATACTGGGTTCCCTATTGCACCCTTTTGCTAGAATTGAACTTTGCTGGAAACTCAGTTTCATTTTATTCCAAGTTCAATGGAGTGTAGCTCTTGTCTGCTACATTCTTGCTCCAGAAGAGTGTCAATGATCATGGAAACCCACCAGCACATTTGATGTTTTAAAAAGTATCTCTTTAGATACATTTATTAAATAGCATTATTGTACCATAAAAGTTTCATATGAAAATTTTTTTTTCTTAAAATTATCTATTTTCTTGTGGATAAAGGAGATCATATTCTAAGGTATGCTTCCTGAAATTGATGTGACCTAATTAAGAATATTTTAAAAAGAATATTAAAAATATTTTAAAAAGCAGAAAATTAAGTAACTTGGTCTGAAATAATTGGTCCACAAGGCCAAGTTTAGTTTAGTTCACCTTGTTGATAATTTGAATCTTGTTCATTTCCTTGAAATATTTAAATTTGGCTTGTATTAATAAAAATGATATGAAACTAAGCAATTATAATAAGTGTGTAAAAGAAGAGGGAGACAGAAGAAGCAGGTGTCTGGGATGAGTTACTTTAGTTATTGCAGAAGTGTGGAACACAGCTCTGAATCTTCTGTCAATGGGTTAGATGCAGAAACAAATCTGGGTTGCAATTAACAGTAATAATAACTTGAATAAGATATCAAAGGTAGTACATAAGAGAATTAGTATCATCGCCCACAGCCCACGGAGGCAATTATCACACGTACACCATTCTTGGTCACAGGAGCAAAAGACCCTTTATTGAGGAAGTGTCTAGATTATAAAGAGAACACAAGCCTATCAGAGAGCAGTCTACCAAAAACGTTAGCCTACCAAGGAACAGTCTCCGGGCAGTTACAAGAACCGCCTCATATACAGCAGCCAATCAGAGTTACTTCCTGAAACTTGTTTATGAGTACGGCTTATTCTGGCAAGCTGCCAGGCGCCATCTTAGAGATCAGGCCAGGGTGCGGTTCTGGGGCCCTCAGAACCCGCCCCTGACAAATTAGAATCTGAATTTGGGCACCCTGACTCACAGTTTATGCTTTCAATCCAATAAAAGCCAATCAGCTGAGAAAACTTTTCCTTGCTTTGATTCCAAGGAAACCTTAGAACCTTTCATTCAGTAATGTATTGGAAAAAATGGAAATAAAAAATTTGGTCCCAGGTAAAATTAAAAATCAATAAATGGAATGGTATCAAACTAAAAAACAAAGGAAACAACAATCAAGAGCCTGAAGAGAGAGACTGCAGAATGGGAGAAAATGTTTGCCACCTGCACCTCAGATCAAGCATTAATCTCTAGGATATATAAAGAACTCAAAAAACTAAAAACCAAAGAAAACCAAAAAACCCCAAAAACCCAATCAATAAATGGGCAAAGAACTGAACAGGCACTTCACAGAATAAATGCAATCAGTCAACAAATACATGAAAAAATGTTCAACATCTCTAGCAGTTAGAGAAATGCAAACTAAAACTACACTGAGATTTCATCTCACTCTAGTCAAAATGGCAATTATCAAGAATATAAGTAACAATAAATGTTGGTGAGGATGTGGAGAAAAGGTACACTCATACATTGCTGATGGTATCATAATTGGTACTACCATTCTGGAAAGCAGTATGGAAATTCCTCCAAAAACTAGGAATGGAACAACTCATTTGACCCAATCATTCCACTCCTAGGTTTAAACCCAAAGAACTTAAAATCAGCATACTACAGTGACACAGCCACATCAATGGTTATAGCAACTCAGTTTACAATAGCTAAGCTATGGAACCAAACTAGAGGCCCTTCAACAGATGAATGAATAAAGATAATGTGGTATATATACACAATGGAATACTACTCAGTTTAAAAGAAGAATGAAATTATGGCATTTGCCAATAAATGGGTGGATCTGAAGAATATCATGCTAAGTGAAATAAGCCAATTCCAAAAAAACCCACAAAAACCAAGGTCATATGTTCCACTGATAGGTGAATGCTAACACACAATAAGGCGGGAAGGGAAGAATAGAAGTTCATGGGATTAGACAAAGGGAAATGAAGGGAAGGGCAGGGGATGAGAATAGGAAAGACAGTAGAACGAATCACAACTTTCCTATGTTCGTGTATGAATACACCACCGGTGAAATCCTACAAAAAATGGGATCCTTATTAGAACAAGTTATACTCTATGTATGTGTAATATGTCAAGATGCACTGCAAAAGGAACAACAAAAATTGATCCTGGCTTCCTAAAAGAAACAATGTACTCTTCACATGGTAGTGTCTCCTGTGACTCTCTTAAAGTTAGGGAAACAGCATTAACTTATCATTTAGAGGCATAGGCACATTGCTTTGTGATGTCATAAGGTAGCATAGAGTTAGGGTTTAAAGATGCTGGGTGATACCTCAATTAATATGCCTTATAGACTGTCTTACTTATATCTTAGATGTTTTAAGCACGAGTGAGAAAAGGCCTGTTTAAAAATCAGTGTATAGCTGGCGTATACAGGCAATACTTTAAACTATGCAGTGCATATTATCAATTAAAGAAAAACTTCTATGATTTGTAGAATGGTTTCCACATCTGGATAAGCACAGAGCAAGAATGGTTTCCTTTATCTTCCTGTAGACATGGCGATTTGGTAGGGCAAACTGTGGAACAGGAAGGGGCAAATTTGGTCAGAAAAAAAAAAAAAAAAAAACTAAATCGGGTATAATCAGTCAACTTTGCTGTCTGTATAGGAAACTTCGTATCTTACAAGATCCAAATTTTTTTAAATTAGTGATTATATTTATATATGACATTTATCACATTATACATATTTACTCCATTAGAATTAAAGAGAAAATGAGGTAAATAAAAATTAATGAGTATGAATATATCACCTCTAATTTTCAGAAGTTTAATTTTTAGAGGCTTACTTAGATGGCCTTCACAATTCCATTATGCCAGATGGTGAAAGTTTAGAGAGTTAATTATTAAGCAATTCACACCTTTAAAAATAGTCCTACAGACAGAAAGGATTATTTTTGCTTTCAAAACATATCTTATATAAAGACTCTTTTCCCATAGATTTCAGTGATACTCATACTCCCTTTTCTTTACTGTTTATTTATTTTGGGAACAGAAAGGAATAGTGGGAGAATGTTATTTATTCTTGTTCAAAGGAAAAAAAAGATAAAAATTTGAAGTGCTTTTTCTCAAGTCATTGTCATTAGCTCTCTCTTCCAGTAGGGGGCAGGATGCAGCAATCTGTGAACTTACTTGGAAGGGGCTATTAAGGAACAATATCACTTTTATTTGGAGTTATTGTTCAAGTAATTAAAAAGCAGGGCTTTTTCTTTCTTTCCTCTTTTCTGATGTGTATGATTCTGCATAATTCTACTAAGTACCTCAAAGAGAGATTGTGATAATTCGCAAAATACTGTATTGCAACAAATGAACATCTAGCCCAGTTCTTCAGAGTACTATGTGAGTTCATGGATTTCAAGAAAAGATTTTTATTGTTGGTAAATAAGCACATAAAAAAATTGCTATACACTCCATCTGTATCCAGATGTTGTATTTTAAGAAAGGAAGATGATATAAGTGTTTGTTTGGAGCTCAGAGAAAGCCATATATCAAATGCTTGCTCAGCAGGGAGGATACTCTCAGTCTGCCACTCTTTCAACCTAGAAGTGGGGGGGGGGGGGGGAGGGGCGGGAGATGTTTCCAATCAAAACTGAATGGAACACAACCTGCCTTCAGGGAGCCTGCATTCTACTTGGAGATGACAGAAGATCCACACAGAAATTACTAACTAAATAAAATAATTTCAGATACTTAGAATTGCTATGGGAAAATAAAATAGGTTAGACAATGAAAGGTTACCCAGGCAGTTAGGAAACCCTCTGTGGAGGCAAAGAGGCAGTTTCCAAGTTACATAGGAGTTAGTTTTCCATAGCACACTTAAGGTTCATGGTTTGGCTTTGATAGAAACTTCCCCATTAAAAATGTAGCATGGTGATAGTGTCCCTAGAACAGTTCAGAAGAGACTTGGAGTCAGAAAACAGGACAGCGCAGTGTTTGAACTCTGGGTGTGGTGCCTACTATAAAGTGTACTTTAGGTATATCCCCTGACCTCACACGCCTTGCCTGAAATATCCTGATCGCAACATAACCTGCAAGGTTATTAAGAACACTGAAGCTAACTTACAGAAGGGACCCACCTCAGTGCCTGAAGTACAGAAGAGGTAGCTCTCTAAAGCCTACAATCTTATCTTCAGGGGTAGACAAATGTTTTCAGTAAAGGGCCAGAAAGGTAAATATATTTGGTTTTGTGGGGCATTTAATCTCTGCTACTCAACTCTACTGTTAAAGGGTGAACAATCACAAATACCATCTAAATGAATAAGCCTGGTTGTATTCCAATAAAATTTTACTTAACGAAATGGTGAGCATATCATATTTAGCTCACAGTCTTATTTTGGTGGTCTCTGTTCTCAAATGTATGTATAGTTATAATTATATTAATAAAAGTATCAGCAATTGAAGTACATTATAACTCACTTCATTTATGAAATGCAGCACTAATTGTGTAAAAAAATAAATTCAGTAACTTTTTCCTTTTTACCAGAAGTATATTTATACCCTGTTGGAACCATTCAATCTTTTATTGTTATAATCCAGAAAAGAAGAATGGTTTTGGGCCATCCTTCTTTCAGAGCAGAGCTACTAAGGCATAGGATGGAATTTCTGGAGAGGGATAGGTGATTTATTTATGGGGGAAGTAAGAACCAAGGGGCCCAGGATTCTCTACAATATACCTTTCTAAGAGCATTTCTCCATCCTGGGCTCTCAGGCTGTTTCTTTTCCTTCACACAAGGCCACTTACTGGCCATCTCTTCCTTTTCTGTAGCCTAAGTTAGAGGTCTTCAAGTTATCAAGTTGCATAAAAATCACCTGGGCAAGTTACTAACATGGCAGGTTGTATTGACCTAAGTACTCCGTCACACCTTTCCACCCGCCCCTACTCCTGTGTTCCCTTTGGGATGCTGATACACATACGGTGGCACTTGGGAGTCCAGATTTTGAAAGCATGCCACCCTGGGTGATTCAGCTGACACTCACTGAGAAGTACTACTCTCTAGGGGAAAGGATCGTTTGGTGTCAGAAGGATGCAGATTGGCAATCAGCTGGTAGCTGGGGCTCCTCATGAGGGAGAAGAAAAGGGTTTGTCATCCCTCCTATTCTCTCCCTTCAGCAGGCAATTCTGCCATCATGGTGAAACATTGCCTCCACTAGTCTTTGGGCCCAAAAGTGGAAGCACAGAAGAAAGTATGTGGCCTGGAGTACTGTCTCACCTCAGGTGGCCCCTGAAGCTTGGCCCAGGCACAGACTCTGGCCCTGTGCCAGGTGCTGCTGCATCTTGGTGGATGGAGAAACCTGGTGTTAGGTGTGGTCATGAGAAAGCTGAAACAGCCTCCCAGGTAAGACATGCATCCATCACATGCTTCTCTTCTGTCCCCTCCTCCTGAAAAAGGAAATAAATCCAAAGTTTAGTCAAATCTCATTCAGCTGAGTTTCTGAGAACTACTGCAGGATTGTGTAGGGTCATAGAGATACAGAATAACACAAAGATAGTGTTTATGGCGTAAAAATAGTGTCACTTTCAAGACTGGAGTATAACAGGGATTCTGAAGTCAGCATGTGCATTTCTGTTCATATTGAATTCATTTTATTTTCTGATCATAAGTCAAGGCTTTGTGTAAGTCTTGGGACTTTTTTGTTGATGTGAAATAAATGGCCAGAGAGGCAGTTTGCCTGGTAGATAAGATTCTGTCACCTTGCAGCTGAAATATCAGAAAAACTAATATTGCCTTTTTGTACTCTGGGTTTGTTATGCTTGAAATGAGGATAATATCGCTTTCCTCGTGTGTTTGGCAAAAGAGTAAGAAGTGATACCTACTGGAACAGAGCTGATGTGTGAATAACTTGAGGGACACTAATTGTCGTGAGCCAGGGCACCATACTCTTCCCTGTACTCTGACTGCACACTGTAGAAAATATAGTAAAGCCCATAGTTTCTACTTCTTCAGTTAAATAAGTTACAAGAGCTAAGTTTTCTATTGTCTTTGGTGGGAGTCTTTGGTAGAAGAGCTAAGTTTTCTATTGGCTTTGGTGGGAGTCTTTCTATTGTCTTTGGTAGAAGCATGGAATACATCAAATGGGTATTCCAGTAGAGTAGCCAAATTGTGGGCTCTGGACCTGGACTACATCAGCCTAAATCATATCTCTACCACTTTCTGCTGCACTTCCTTGGAAAACTTTACAGCTGTTGTGCCCCCAGTTTCCTCATGGACAATACTAGGATAATAGCAATACACGCATCACTGACTTTGTAATAGGACTGAGAAATAATATATGTAAAGCATTTAGTTCTTGACACATAGGGTTAAAGCTCAAGAAGTATTAGTCATTATTTCAATATAACAGGAAGGTGACTGACCAACAAAGGAAGGGATCTGGAGAGAATTCCTCAGTCCAGCAGGGAGAGGGTGGGGTCTTCACAACCAATATGGTGCCTCTTATGTCCAACGATGTGGGTTCATGGCTCATCTGGAGCAGTCTTAAAGAATTAGGGAAAACAATTCACATGAGGGATAAATGTAGATGGAAACTTTATTATGATACTGCTTTTCCAAATATTCCTTTATCCCATTGCTAAATGACTTTGTCCAAAATAATGTGAGCAGACAGACTGAAAAACTAGATCTGGCTCAAGTTTTAAAATAAGTTTTATGACTCTATTGCTTTTAGTGTACATGGAGTCCCTATGGGGACCTTATGTAAGTAACCTTGGGAACATCTATGAATATTATTCTGCTGCCTACAAGTGCAAAGTAAGGCTGAGAAGCATGTTTCCCAGGAAATACTGGGATGAGTTCTTGCATTTTTGACCTTCTTTGGGTTATAGAGGTCTGTCAAGAATTGTTTTTATTTTCTAAAATGAAACATTGCTGAGAGATTCAAATGGAAATGTGAGAAGGAGCAGCATTCTGGGATTCAAAATTTTATTCAGTGTGTACCTCTAAACCTTCTATTTTCATATTTACTGTCATGTTTGTGTTTGAGAAAGAGCTTTTCTCATTTTACACATGGACAAACGGATCTAGCCCAGTGGCTGTCAACACAGGGCCTGGTGCCAGTGTGCTCCCTGGTGACTTGCAGATCCTTCCCAAGCATAGATTTCTCCTCTATCTAAATCTCCCACCTCTGACTTTAGAGCAGCGTGGGGTTCCGCAGGTTAGAGGCATTTAATACATTCTGGTTGGACGACTTTTCTAATGAATTTTTATTCGGGGGGGAAAGAAAAAGAATGAAAGAAAGAAAGAAAAGAAAATCCAAACCCACAGGCACAGGGAGAAAAACCAAAAGATATCCTGGTTTAAAGGTCTTCTACATTTTAAATTTGTCAAAGGATGAGTTTTATTAATTAGTAGGAAAACAGATAATATATTTGTGGTACATAAAAGGAACAACTCCTGGAAATTCAATGTCAAATAATGGGACAGGCCTGGAAGAAATACAGGATGAGAGATTAGAAGACCTTGTTTCTAGTCTTGAATGGAACAGTGAGAAATCCCAAAAGTCTGAGCTTCAGTTTAAGAAAGCAATTTTAATACCTCTGTTGTGTCTGTGGCATAAACCAAACAAACCAATGGAGACGATCCCGGTTTCTAAACCACAAAACTTTCAAAATTGACCACTACACTTTCTATTTTTAAACAAATGATTATTATTTGTATACTATATTCAGAGTGTCTGTTCAGTTTCTTATATTCTGTTTGATATTCAGGGAGGTATTGCAAGGGGCTTGGTAAGCTGGTGCAGGGGGAGATAAAAGACCACGTAATATTAGTTGCCGCACTGAGCTGGACTTTTCTTTCTAAGCATCTGTAACTGTCTATATATTTAGGATTCATTTCAAATGTCAGTGGCGTTGGCCTTTTCTGTCACAACACCAGTCAATGTTAAGATTAATGAGGAGAAAATGTTGCTGGCTGGAAGGACGGGCCACTGAACAAGGTGCCCCTATATGTGGCTTTTGCTTTCTCTGTGGGCAGATCTCCAATTCGCAAGGGCCTTTTCCATTTCCAGCTCTTTTTCCTTACCTTCCAAGCTTCAGCCTCACCCAGTCTGGACATGGAACGGGGAAATAACCCCGCTGTGGCTAAGCCTCTCTACTGCCGTTACTCCTAGGACCCCAAAGTAGGTGAGTGATGGGCCACCGTGAGTCCTTGGCCTGAGGGATCAACAAAAGCAAACCCAATCCAGTTTACCTGGGAGTATACAGGAAAAAGATTCTCAGCCTATGATTGACTTTGGGAAGAAGGACACACCAATCAGGTCCTGCCAGGGGAGGTGGGTATTCTGTGAGAAACAAACCCTATACAAACATGACATTGAAAGCTCTGGTCTGGAGTCGGGCTTCCTATTTAATTCTAAGATATTATGAAGGAATCTGAATTTGACCTTTGGTGTTGGCAATATCTGTAGGCGAGCTGCATACTAATGTAGAGAAGGGGAAAAGTTGCCTCAGGCATGATGCAGGCATGCCATCAAATTTCTGCTGGTCTAAGGTCCAGCCCTACTCTGCTCTCTGTATGGGATGCACAGAGCACGTGTGACATCAAATATCACAAAGGCACATCTTCCAGAGGAAACACACAGCTCACATGGGGCCATCATTTCCCCAGCACAAAAATAAAACAAAAACCAAACATTTATATCATATCACGAAGTTGCAGTTTCCTCTCCCAGCCAGGACCACTACAGAAATTCTGATGTTCCTTTTCCCAGTTGTCAGAGGAGCCCTACATTTTCTGGACTTCACATAGCATATAAAGACATCGGTTCTATGTTTCCATAGAGGACAGAAGATGTGTGCCATAGGTAGACTTTTCTGGTTTTAGGAGCTACTTTTAATAAAGACTCTTTACAATAGAGATTTTCCATACCGTGAAATTGTTATGCTATCAGGTCAGCAAATGAGATGAAAACTTGTTTTCCTAGTCTCGTAGCTTATTTTAGCAAACAAGGTACTTACTGGAGGAAAAAAAAAAATGTTTATTGGGAGATGCTTTATTTCAAATGTAGATTTTTTTTTCTTTTATGAACTTTTCTTCTCTGCCTTCCTTTCTTCCGTTTCTTCTAGTCTTTGCTGTTGTATATAAAGGTGCCATGCTGTTTTTTATAAATTTTAATCATATTTAAGTTTTTAACTTATTATTTGACCTAATATGGTATGATTAAACTTTCCTTGATATCTCTTCACCTATCTGGAACTGCATTTCCTCTCTTTAGAGTTGGGTATTTTTGACACCAGTCTCTGATCCTGTCATGTCATGGTTAGTTCGGTTTCAGAAATCACTGTACTTAGGCAAACTATGTACGATCTGTATTTGGAGACAGACAATTCATCTTGTACCCCAATCTCTAGGAGGATCCTTGGAAGCTTTGCTTTTGACAGATTCAATATGACTATTTCCCATGATCCTCTGCCCTTTTCTGCCAGTAGCTTTCTTTGCCCTTTGCCCTCAGAGAGGGGAAAAATAAGAGAAGAAATATGAATGACCAAAAAATATGTGACAAAACTATCTTACCATTAACCATCAGGAAATGCAAATCAAAATTACACTGAAATACCATTTCACTCCAGTTAGAATGACTACTATGCAAAAGACAAAAACAAACAAACAAACAAAACACCCCAATCCTGGTGAGGATGTGGAGAAAAAGGAACTATTGGTGGCAATGTAAATTAGCAAAGTCATTATGGAGAACCGTAAGGCAGTTCCTTAAAAACCTAGAAATAGATCTGCCTCATGATTCAGCTATTCCACTTCTGGGTATTTATCCAAATGAAATCAGCATACCAAAGAGTTACCTTCATATTCATGTTTATTGTGGCACTATTCACAATAGTTAAGATCTGGAATCGGATAGGTACCCATCAACAGATGAATAAACAAAATATGGTGTCTGTACACAATGTAGTATTAAGCAACCAAAATGAAAAAAAAATGAAATCCTACTTAGTTTTGCAGTAACATAGAAGACATTAATATCAACTGAAATAAACCAGACACAGAAAGACAAGTACTACAAGTTGCCTCTCATGCGGGAAAGCTAATAAAGAGTGACCTGAATGTAGAATAGAGATTAACGGTGACTGAGAAGTGTGTTTGTGAGCATGTGTGTATGTGGTGGAGGGGAAGAAGTTGGATTTCATCAGTGCATGCTGTATTCAGGTAATGCATATTAATAAAAATAAAAAAAAAATTAGAAGCAGAACATATGCATCTATTTTACCATACCCCCAAAGAAGAAAGGAGAAAGAGGAAAAGATAGGAAGAGTATAGATGTTTGGAGATTGGTTTGCTGAGGGTGAGGAAAAACAATGTCTACCCTACCTAGCCTTACCCAGCGCGCTTACCCAGGCATCGGAGATCGAGCTCTGAAGGCGCGGATCTAATTTTATTTAGGGTTGCACAGGACATACATAGACACCTTATCCAATCAGGTTAACATGCTTGTTAAAGTATAACAGAGTCAGCCTATAGGTGAACTATACGTCAAGGGAGGGTCCAGGTAGTGTAAACAAACCAAGCATTCCTAAGCAATTCTGCCCAGCAACAGGTCTGAGACAAAGGACTGGGGGAATGGCAAGCTCCAGCACACAGCATGAGGCAAGGCGGCACTGGGAGCTCACATCACAGCTTTCTGTGATGCATGTCAGAATGAGGCCTCCCCTCAGCTCAAACTCAGCCTCAGCAACTGCAAAGACCTTCATTCCATGGCGAGTCTTTACCATTACCTCAGTTTCTCTGTTCAGACTGTTTGGCTTACTTAGACCATGGTGTCAGTGACTGCTGTCGGATAAGCTTGAGGAACGTTCCCTACAGAAGAGGGGTGCTGGCTGAATTTCCTGTTTAATCTTACAGAAAATTTGCCTTGACTCTCTCTCTCTTTCTGCCTTTCCTCCTCAGCATTTAATTTTCCACCAGAGAACACAGAAAATGGCAAGTCCTGACAGTAAGGAGTTTCCCTGCAATGGCAGGGAGAGCCCTGAATTCTTGAAGGGTGGTGTGCATGTTTTTCCAAGCAGTTCACCCATCCTTCATTCTTCCTTCTTCAAAACTAAAGTTTGTAGGGGGTTCTTTTTTTGAAATTTCTTTCTACTTCTCTGTCTTTCCTTGGAGGAAGAAATCATATTACTTCTCGGTGTTTTCTGACTTTTTGTGGTGCACACTTCAAGGGTCACGGTCCTTTTCCTTTTATTGTTAGAACTCTGTTAATGCCATAATCCACTAACCCTTGTTTGCTCTACTTTGGGGGATTTTACTTTTGGTGATGGAACATTAACCTCATCTTATGTCAGAAATTTCTGATCAGATGCATCAGAGTAGCCAAACTACCTTTCCCACGCCACCATTTAAAATCCATCAGTGCTCCACAGGACAAGCCAAGCTCTGAGCATGGTTTGCTAGGCCGTGTGCCTCTGGCACCTGGATTTTCCTCCAGGAAGCTCTTAAGCTCATTTCATTCATTCTCAAGCTCTACTCTCAAGCAACCCCAGACTGCCTGAGTTCCTATGCACACTTTATCATCCCATACATCCTCTTTACATTTCACGTTGTTTAAACAGCCTTGGCAGCTTCCGCTCTTCTTCTGTATGCTCCAATCACACTCATGTGTTGCCAATTATTCCCCACAACTCCATTTTTTGTAACCATCTCTCCCCATCCCATTGCTCGACCTCCATGACAGGGCTGTGCCTTTCTCTGAAATCTCTGCCAGATTTCTATCACTACATGCTGCATTATTACACATAATCCTTTTGTATTCATATCATCCATACTTTAAAAAAATTTTTTAGTTGTTGATGAACCTTTATTTTTCTTCATTTATATGTGGTGCTGAGGATCGAACCTAGTGCCTCACACGTGCTAGACAAGTGCTCTACCACTGAGCCACAACCCCAGTCCCTCCTCCATACTTCTGTTCCTCCTGGCACTAGATGTAGACAGATTGACCCAGGAAAAGTAATATTCCTGTATCAGAGTTTGGGGCTCCACATATAGTAGGTGTAGAATACACAGTGGTTAAATGAATTAAAACTAAACTGAATTAAGAGACTTACTTAGTCCGTAGGATTTGGTGCATGGCAGACCTAGAAATCCTCCACTAGTGGAAAAAATACTGTGGTCACTAGTACTGTCACTGCATTGGAGTGCCTCTAATAAACCGAAGCTATTTCTGTGAGCAGCCTGGTCTAACCCACTCCCTGATAAAGAAGGAGAAATCAAAACTTTATGAAAAATAAAATGGTACCATCCCCAAAGGTTTAATTACAGCATTTATATCTACAGTCTATTTTTTTATTATACTTTTTTCTATCAGCATTAAATATCCTGACAATTATCTTTGATCATCTCTTCTTTCAGTTGAGGGCCTTTGAAAGAAATAGAAAACATAGTATATATAATTTTGACTATGGAAATAAAAATAGTTATCCTAGCAAAGACATGGAGACAAAGAACTTTAATTTTTCAACTCAAATGATTACTCTAAATTTAAGAGATTTGTTATTGCCAAACTCTCCCTTCTAAAAGACATGTCATCTGATCACATCTAACTTTAAGGATATCTTTTAATTGTTCAGAGTAAATGAAATGCCATTGGAACTTGTCACTAGAAGTTTTATGACTGTGGTTGGATGGCTTACAGAATTTAATTAAGCTTTGGATCCTCATGCACCCCTCTGGCCTAATGAGTTGGAACCCTCTCAAACATATCTCAGGGATTTTCCTGGATAGAAATAGCTTCTAAGAAATCCATGTGGAAGAAAAGGTCCAGAGATATTTCTATTTTATTTCCCTTGAAAGATGTAGCTACATTTTTACCCTCTTTAATTTTAATGAGATATTTCAGAAAAATGCCATTAAAATAATTTTCCAAAAGTCAGTACCTTCTATACACACAAAAAAAGAGCAGTGCAGAGGCTGACACTTATTTGTAAAATGTTTGTGCTGCTGATTTACAATATTTCCTGCAAGTGAATGAACAAATACAACTGGGTATAGAGAGGTATTTAAAATAAAAAAAAGGAAATTAAATAAAGGCACTGAACAGATAGAATAATGGTTCCTCAGAGATGTCCATGTCCTAATTATCATAACCTATGAATATGTTGTTACATGTCATCAGGAATTAAATTTGTAGCTGGAACTAAGGTTCCTAATTAGCTGACCTTAATATAAAGAGATTATGCTGTATTATCCAGGTGGACCCATCATATTCACAAGAATCCTTCAATATTTTGGAAAAGGAAGAAGAGGTCAGAGTTTCAGAGATGTTTAACCATGATCCGTTCCTGGCTGTGAAGATGGAGGGAGGAGCCACCATTTGAGGTATGCAGGTAGTTTCTAGAAGTTGCAGTAGGTGAGGAAATAGATTCTCCCCTTGGGGACTCCAGAGAGGAATAAGGTCCTACTTACTCTGATTTCAGCCCAGGGAAACGTGCAATGTAGAGACTGTAGTAAATGTATATTTTCTGTGGCTACTTGTTAAAGCTGCAGTAGAAAAGTAACATGATACATTCATATGATGTAATGCTATGGAGTCATTAAAAATAAGTCTACAATACCTGGTGATGTGGGAAATATTTATGCCAGTCAGAAGATGATGAGACACATACACAATAAAATCCAGCAGAAAAACATTTATTTGTATTTTAGGTAAAATCTGAAGATATGCTATAAAATGTGCTAATCATGGATGATGGGAGTATTTTTTTTTACTTCTTTCTTTGTTGGATTTTTCCAGGTTGTTTCATAATTGGAAAAAATTTAAATGTTGAATATGATTTACATTAAAGCTGGAACTAGTTTACTCTATCAATAGTTTCTATGCTCTTTCAAAAACCTTTTTTAAAAGGGATGAGCTATGATTAATGTAGTAAACTTCTATAAATTAGCTTATGCTCAATTCTTACTTTACCAAATTTCTGCATCCCAAACATGCTTTTGAAAAGAAAAATAAGATGCTGCTGTTTACCTGCTTTACTTTTGGAATTTTTCTATGAATTCTATCTTGAAACCTGGGCCATATGACATTAGAAAATACTTTTGACATACAAAGATTGATCTTTGATGAATCAGCTGAAAGAGAAATTAGGAAAACTACCCCAATTCACAATAGCCTCAAAAAAAAACTTAAATGCTTGGGGTAATCAATCTAAAAAAAGAGGTGAAAGACATCTACAATGAAAACTACAGAACACTGAAGAAAAAAATTAAAGAACTTGGAAGATGTAAAGATCTTCCATGTTCTTCAGTAGTAGAATTATATTGTCATATGACAAAAAGTGCTTTATAGATTCAGTGCAATTCCCTTTAAAATTCCTCACAGAAATAGAGAAATCATTAGAAGGGAAGTAAATTTTCCTTCAGGATTTTAAAGATACTGCCCCACTGTCCTTTTGTTACCAGTGCTATGTTGAGAAATACAAGACCATTTTGATTTCTGCTCCATGCATATGACTTAAAGCTTGTTACACCTTTGGTGTATGAGTCTAGATTTCACTTATACTCTCATTTTTTTCATACATCTCTTTCCTAATTTATTTTAGTTTTATGTCCATGTTTTCCTTTTTCTCTTTGAGCATATTTAAGAGCATTGTTTAGAGTCTGTCCAGTAAGTTCAATGTCTGCTTTTCAGGGGAGAGTTCCATTTACTTTGTTTGTTTGAATAGATCATACTTTCCTTCAAAAAAGAGAAAAAAGAAAAAGAAAAGAAAAGAAAGAAAGAAAGAAAAAGAAATAGAAAAAAGCAGTCATGAAGTTCATTTGGAAAAGGAAGAGGCCCAAAATAGACAAAGCAATCCCTACTGAGAAAAGTGAAGCAAGAGGCATCACAGTACCAGAACTTAAATTATACTACAGAGTTATAGTAGCAAAAACAGTATGGTATCAGTACCAAAACAGACAAAAAGATGAATGGAACAGAATAGAAGACACAGAGACAAACCCACATAAGGACAGTTATCTCATATTAGACAAAGGTGCCATAAACATAAACTTGAGAAATTTAGTCTCTTCAACAAATGATGCTGGGAAAACTGGAAATCCATATGTAGCAAAATGAAATTAAACCTATATCTCTCACCCTGCACAAAACTCAACTCAAAGTGGATCACAGACCTAGAAAAACCAGGAACCTCCCACCTACTAGAAGAAAATGTAGGCCCAACCCTCCATCAGCTCAACTTAGGAATGGACTTCCTCAACAAGAATCTTAAAGTGCAAGAAGTAAAATCTAAAATCAACAGATGGGATGGTATCAAATTAAAAAGTTTCTTCATAGCAAAAGAAGCAATCAAGAACATGAAGAGAGAGTCTACAGAATGGGAGAAAATATTTGCCACCTGCATGTCAGATAAGGCGTTGATCTCCAGGATATACAAAGAACTCAAAAAGCTTAACACTAAAAAAACAAATAACCCAAATAGTAAATGGGCAAAGGAACTAAACACTTCTCAAAAGAAGAAAAACAAATACATGAAAAAAATGTTCATCTCTAGCAATTAGAGAAATGTGAATTAGAATTACACTGAGATTTCACCTCAGTCCAGTCAGAATGGCAACTATCAAGAAAACCAATAAAAGTTGGTGAGCATGTGGGGAAAAGGGTATACTCATACATTGCTGGTGGAATTGCAAATTGATCCAACCACTCTGGAAAGTAGTATGGAAATTCCTCATACAAAGTGAGCTGATTATACCACTTCTTGATATACATCCAAAGGAGTTAAATTCAGTCACATCAATATTTATAGCAGCTTAATTCAAAATAGCTAAACTATGGAACCAGTCTAGGTGCCCTTCAACAGATGAATGGATAAAGAAAATGTGGCATATATATATATATATATATATATATATATATATATATATATAATGAAATATTAGTCATAAAAAAGAATGAAATTATAACAATGGCCAGTAAATGGATAGATCTGGAGACTATCATGCTAAGCCACATAAGCCAGTCTCCCCAAACCAAAGGTCAAACGTTCTCTTTGACATGTGGACGCTAACACATAAGTAAGGAAGAAGAATAAATGTTCGGCAGATTAGAAAAAGGCAAGGAAGAGGGGACAGAAATAGGGAAGACAGTGGAATGAATCTGACACAACTTTCCTATGTTCAAATATGAATACACCACAGTGAGTCTCTACATTGTGTACAAACACAAGACTGGGATCCTAATTAGAATAAGATGTACTCCCTATTTGTAGAAATCTGTCAACATTGACTCTACTGTCATGTATAACTAATAAGAAAAAATAAAAAATATGAAAAAGAGTGTAATCTTTGAATGATATTACATTCATGACCTGAGGATTAATAACAAGGATTTTCGTTATGGGTTCAACTGGGTACTCCCATTTAATCTTTCCTGACAAGATTCGATATTGGTCCCCACTGTTCTTAAAAAGTCAGTCTCCTTTATGCTGCATGCATTTGATTTTCAATTGGTGATGAGTTTTATCATAGTTCTTTATATCTGAAGAGAACATTATTTAAAGGAAATTAAACCTCTGTAAAATCATGTTTAGACATATGCTTTATTTTAATAAGTAGCTATGATTATGTGCACAAATAAAACTGCTCAAATTTAGTATAAAGCCTGGTTCCAAGGCTTATGCAGAATGTGATTATTACTTGGGAAACAGCAGATGACAGCAACCAAGATGGAGGGACCAGGCACCAGGTGTATCTGGGTTCCAACGATGGCTTCACCTCTGTCTTTGTGCCCTTGGCAAGTGCCTCCTCCTTTTTGGAGAAATGGTATTGACTGCAAATCTTTATTTTGAGCAGTAAAACAAAATTCCTCTTCTCATAAATTGTGGTCATCATTAAATCAGAATGCTTTTTATCTGGTCTTGTGCTCATGTTTGGTGTCCTCTGTGGCTATTTTAAGGCATGATTTCTCATTAAATGTGATACAGTAACACATCAGTTACAAGAAGCCGGTTTTATATGGAAAACTAACTAGCAGAAGGAATAGAAACTTCTATTTCACTTCCGTGTTGCTGATAGTTTCCCAACACCTCCTTTGAATGAGGAGACCAATTTTCACTCGGTTCTCCAATGTGCTTTCTAGAATGATGCTATCTATCTATTCCACCATTACAGCTCCATTAGGCTGCTTTCTCAGGTACAAGTCATAAAAAAAAGGAAAACAAAATGGTACTCCATTTTGACCTCTGTGCTCTCCGGAGGAAATGATGGGATTTTCAGTGCCCTTAATTCTTTTGGATAAATGTATCAACAGCAGAAGATATTGAGGAATTTAGTCCTGGTGAGTACATGAGGAAGTTATAATGGAAGATAAAAATGCTACAAAAACAAGAGTAACTTGCTGGAACTTACCTGCTCTTCTCCTTTTACTTCATTATTGTTATTACCAATTTTTGATGTGTTTACTAAGCCAAAGCTTAAATGTTAATTGGTGAACTAGAAATTATGTCAAGGCCTTCAATAATTATTATAAAAAAACCCCAAACATATAAATAGCCACTTTTAAGAACAGCACATGCTTCTCCCTAAGTCAGGAAAGATTAAAAGAACATGGTTACTTCTGAATAAAGAAATAAAAGATAATGAATATATTCTAAAACTAGGTTTGAATACTCAAATGAACCATCCATGGCTTCCGATTCCCTTTACCCTTTCTTAGAATAAATTCTTTATTGATTGAATGTTGACCTTAGGATTTCTTTGGGAAATAAGTTTGGAGTGTCAATTTTGTCAATATCATTTCAGACTTTAAAAAGCAAATTGCCAGAAATTAAGCATTGTGTCCTCTAGAAAGTTTGTAAAGTTTCACAATCATTGTTTTAACACAGAAATCTGTTTATTAAACCAAACAAAACAGAGAAAATTATACCAGCCCTCAATTTTTAAATTTTCATTTAAATAAGCAAACTCTAAATTCACACCTTAAAAGATGTTTGTGCATCTATGTATTTCCAAAATACTCATATTTCAATAAGATTTTCACATTATATTCACCAACAGTATCACAAAAGTTTTCTTTTTTTTTTTCTTTTTTCTTTTGTTTTTTGTTTACGTAACTGTAAGGTACAGTAATTCTAGAAACACTAGAAGAAAAAAAGCATAGCAATGTCCACAGTTACAAGAAAAGGTGCACATTACTTGGTCACAATCACAGTCATTACTTGAGAAACCATATGTAACAAGTAGGTAAGAAATATCACTGATGCCTTCAACTCATTGTCAAAATCTGAATGACATAAATTTTACATGAAATAAGGCAAATTCAGGAATGCACAGAGAATTTGTATTCCAACCAAAGCGAAACAACAGAAAAAATAATCATACAAGAAGCATGAACTAAAGTATTTCTCTCTAAATAGTTTTAAAATAGGCTTGCCTCAAGTGCACAAAGAAAACACCACTCATGTGTCTCCAACACTAGAAAAGAAGAAAAAAGGGCAAAGTACGGGAGCCCCGAGGGAACAGTTCATTGTAATTGGCAGCTGCATCTGCTGAGAGTTCTTTATTTTAGCTAAAACTGTAAAGTATACAAATCATATCAGCAGACATAACAGTCTTTTTGGAAACTATTTCTGAAAGAGAAAAATGAAAAGAAAACCTACACACGAGTGCAAATTTTCAGATTGTCACTTGCAACCTCAACATTCAGTCATCTACAATCCAATTGCTGCTAGAGAGATGCTTGTAAGACAGCAGCGGCAATCAAGAGTGAGCAGCTCTAAGGAAACCAAGGTGTGATTTTTTTCAGCACGTCTTTTTTAATATTAAAAATCCCGTGATGAAAACTGGTATGATAAAGCTGCAGTGTGGAGTGGTTTTTTTTGAGATCAGCATAAGTGCAGAAATGCAGGCTTCTCTTAGAAGTAGTTCCTGATGTGACGATTTAAAGAACGTAGGCAAGGGGTTTTCCAGCATCAAGTGTTATTTTTGTAGAAAGAATTTGGAAAGAGGAGAAGGCAAAGGGATATGGAAAAGGTACTTACAGTAATTTCTCAAAACAGTTTTCTTTTAGGACCTATGAAAAAGTTACCAAAGTAAAAATGACAATTTTGAATGAAAAACAAGTTTTCTTTTTATAAAAATTACATATTTTTTTTTAAAATACAAGATCCTTTTCATTGTTGTTATATCCTGTAGCAACAAGAAATTTGGCTTTTTTTTTTTTTTTTTTTTTTTGCCAGATACTTCTGTTTTCAGTCCAATGAGTCAGTAGCAAATTCCACTAATATTTCAGTTGGATCTTGAACTATTTTTTTATACCACAAGCTTCTTCTGTGTTATCCTTGAATTAAGAATATGCAGCCTTTTTTTTTTTTTTTTTTTGCCATGAAACTTATGCTGACACACTAAAACAAAAAGCAAATAGGCTGAACACATTTAAGTATCTCAAGTACTTCAGAGGTCAAAGTTCCTTTGAAGCACCTTAACACATCACTTTATGGATCAAGGACAGTGTGGCATAATGGAAGTATTTCTCTTAAAAGATTGTGCAGTAAGACCAGAAGTATCTCTGCTGGGAAATCAAAATGTCATTAGTGGAAACTGCAAATTTAGAACTCAGTGAATACGGTCATCATTTGACTCAGTTCTGTTGTAAAATGAGATTTTCCAGTTCATCTGCAGAACGCAATAAAAATGCAGCTGATTCTCGATATCCTGCGACAAGCTGTCTCACGGCATTGATTTCTGTTGGACTCAACTGAGGTCTGGAGCTCGAGCTGCTAGAGGACCCCGAGCTAGTTGCCAGCTGCCTCTTCATGCTGAGATCAGTGGGTCCTAGAAAAAAAAAAATGCACAAAATTAGACGTAAACCATATTGGTTCTAGTACCTACAACGTGAACACTCAGTAAATCACTGTCAAATTAATCCATGTATCCTTTCGTGAAAAAACTAGTGGTATCTTTAATCAAACACAACTACTCTCAGAAAGACTAAAGATCAGTTTAATGCTATATGAGTGGCTGAGGATCTAGGTGCCTTGTGTAGCCGCTGATAATCACCTCTTATTACAGAAAGAGAAGGCCTTCATTGAACATGTCCTCTTTGGTAAATTCAATTTTAAATCTACCTTCCACATATTGCAGAAGTTTCTAGCATAAAATGATGAGAATCACAAACATTTTTTTGTTTGCTGCATTCATTAGCTATCTTAAATTCTACTAATTCAGAATTTAAAAAAATATTCTACACTGTAATGCTAATGACTTGAATACAAACTCAGAAGGAAGGAAACTGAAGACTGAGGGACTTGCATGATGTGTGTAGAGTTGGACAACTTTTTACATGGCAATTGGACATTTCTTTACTTTAGGCTGATGTTCTTTTCCATAGGAGTGATTAATATTAAAAAATGTGGACATATTATATTGAATTTTGCTTTTGAGATACAGGAAGGAAATGGTTACAGAAACAAGACATTTGGAATATTGCTTTATGCATTGTTAAAGCTGCTTCTATGTTTGCACAAACACATTTTTTCCTTATGTATCTGAACCCAAACTGGTAGCTCTGACTTTAGACATTTTGCAAACTTTTACTGAAAAAAACAAGAGAGTTATTTAACAATCTTTAATTCAGACATTGGTGTTGAGGTGATATTTCAACTATTTTTGAGTTATTAAGACTAGATTATACTTGTAAGTGTTCACTTTTAGAGTTCTTACCTTTCATTAAGCATTAGCTATAATTACCAAGTTTGAAGTGAGTCTTAAATTTAAAATCCATGAAGAAAATATTACTGGGCACATAACAAAAGACATGCTCCTAATTTGTAACGATTCTATAACTTGTATATGTTTTGACACATTTTTCATAATATGTGTAACTTTGCAGATAATGTTACTCATTTTGTGAACTTAAACAAAGGATGTTCTATTGCCTCCTGGTTCTTCTGGAGGCATGATAAAGGCAGGTCAAGAATCAACCTCCTCCCACCCTCTACCCTGAAGGAGGCAGATGTCCCATGGGAAGGAAATAGCTTCACTAGGAATTTAATTAGACAGAAACAACCCTTGCACACAAGAACTCTGACACCTGAGGGAAACTTATTTCCACTCTGTAGTGGCCTTTCGAAGCTTTGATTTCTCTAGCTGGAGTTAGCTTCCATTTGTTCTGCTATTCACTAAATCATGGTATGGACAGGACAAGTTGAGAGGTGTGGGGATGTCACACTGGTAAGAGGGAATTACCCAACCTGTGTCCAAGCAAATCATTAATAGTGTCTTGTCTATTTGAAAAGTTCTGAGTAGATTTAAAAAGAAAAGCATCATGACATAAAAGGAGTTCTGGTCTCTGGATGAACCCACTTTAAATTTTGTTTTATTCTTAACTTTTGAGAAGCCCAGACTGATTCAGATCTTTATGAAAGGAAATTGCAAGGATTTTCCTTTCAGCTCTGTAGAGGACTAGTGTTGAGTTGCTGATTATCATTCTTTCCTTAGAAGGTGTAAGATTTTTGTACGACTTTGCTACCAAGCCAATTAGTGGATTGACATCCTGGAAAAGAATTGAGAAAAGTTTTAGGCTAGGGCTCCAGTTCTTTTAGATATAGGGGAGACTCATTTTATTGTAATAGAGTAGTTTAAGCGTTTCTCCCCACTTCTGAACTTCCAAATCAAGGCATGTCTTTGACTTGCTTTCAAATGTGTATTAGCATAGGCAAATTCTACACAGCTTAGTAAAATCTATGTTCTCTGGAAGAAAATCCAGTTCATTTTCTTGATTTCTTTTGAATCTGCAGGATCAGAATTGAGTGTTTAAATCCAAACTAAAAAGAAACAGTTTTACTAAAGATCTATTATTCAAATCTTCAATGCTCTGGGGCTGTGGAAGGAAGCAATAAATAAATAAATAAATAAATAAAATATTCACAAATAGACAAATCATTTAACTAGTAACCGCTCAATCAGTCTTCCTTGATTGTCACTAGATTACATTCCTGCCTGATTGAGTTAATACCATACTTGACTTAAAGCAACAATATGATATAATTAGGGGGCAGCAGCTATGAAGTAAAAATACAAATTTTATGAAGGTGCTGAATTTAATGAAGTCCAGAAAAATAATTTTGGGGATAAGGTCACTAAGAAGCATGGCTATGGAAAAGCAGGACCAGTTAACAAGACAGTGACCAAAGATGATGACATAAAAGATGCTTCAAGAGAAAATGATTTTAATATCAATTTTAATGCAACATTAATAAAACTTGATAATTTATGTAAGTCCTACATTTTTACCAAAGTAATGTCTTTTTGCAAATACTGATACCAGGTCACAAGCATATGATTTTAATTGAGCATATTCATCAGCTGGAAGGCATTTGTAGAATTCTAATAGATTCTTCTCTTGATAATTGCCTTATAGCAGATTAATGCTTTGCAGATTAATTACTTCCAATTAAAGGTTAAACTGGAAGCGACTCAATGAACAGTGAAAAGGAGTTTGAAATATGGGAATTCACTTCTTATTTGTATCTGAAAACACTGCTGGGTCTGTAGTATGTACTCAGTAAATATATCCACTGCAAATTCATATGGCAATGGAGAGTTAAGTTTTTGTTTTAATTTATTACAGTATAGGAAATTTATAATGCATCTTGTCATTACTTGTGATTCAAACAAAGGTCATCATCAAAATGGCTTTACTACAGCCTAAGATTGCCATAATAGCACCGTTTTGCCTTGTAATTTTAGATTGGATTCATCAAGTAACCTTGCCAGTGCTTCAGCAAAAAATAATTTCAAAGTCAATATTTAATAATGATGCTTTGGAACAGTTCTTATTTAGAAAAGTTTCAATCTTAACCCTGATCTGAAAAACTTTGCAATAAAATTGTATCACCAAGCCACCAAAATGCTGTGTGGTAGGATAAGTCAGGATGTATAACCTATTTCTGACAAAATTTCACAGAACTGCAGATGATTAAATGAATGAGAACGAATGAAGTTTATAGGTGACATACTGTTTCAATAACACATGAAAGAATCAGATGTTTTCCACAATGCTCCTGCTGATATCTCAGTGAATAACTATATGCCTTATGTTTTAGCAAACTTTGTAAATCTGTCCAAATAACACACTCTGTGTTTATACATTTTAGCAGATTCTACTTTATATTGTACTGCATTAGTTCTTTCTCAATATTGAAAACATTCTCAGCTACAATTGCTCTGTGAATACTACCCATGAAGGTTAATTCTTCAGTCACTCATTGGCCTCTTGAATAAACAACAGAGTAGTACCAGTAACATCTTAACTCCTCAAGGAAAACCCACTTGGAATCATTTGCTTTGCTTTTTAAATTGACCATTAATATTTTCTCTATTCCTACAACCTTCAAGCACTATTTATTTATTCCACAATGCTAATCGTCTTAAACAAGTTTATTTTTTTTCTGGATACATTTCTTTAGCTGTCACAATGAAGCACAACTTAATAAACTTACTACCAGCAAATGAAGTCACTTCCTTGGTTGGCTAACCGATGAGCAACTTGGAGACTTACTTTGGCTGCAGGTTAATTTTTATTTCTTTTTTTGGTGATCAGATGTTTAAGAGAAGGTTAAAAAAAAAAACCTATACTACTTCAATATCTTGGCAAATTAGCTGATGTATATAGGACATCCACCACAATGCCTGGATTCCATGTGATACCCCATACCTGTAAATTTTCTTCACCTGATAACTGAATATTTGTCAGTGGTCATATCTGAAATACCAAACTGAATGTACATTACTAGATTAAACATGCTAATAAGTTGCATTTAGAGTTACTAGTCTGATTGAACCATAATATTCTTCCTGATAACAGGATTATAATGCATCATGAAATGGGCTAGGGTGTTTTCTTCCTGCCCACTTCCCTTTTGGATATTTTTGTCTAAAATTAAGATTATCTAGTCCTTCTATTTTTGGTAAGACTCATTTGTAAAATGATCAGGAATCGATATTTGTAATGGATAGATTTGTGGTACAATGAATTTATTTAATGGCTATAGGTTAAAATGGAATATTCACTCTTTTGAGTAAATAAGGGTCAAGTAAAGATTTGCAAAACAATATATTTCACATATACGGACATAAACATTACTATTTTGTTATAAATTTTAATCTTTCTTTTTTCATCCTTATTATTTTATGCTTCCTCTTTCTTGATTCATCTTCAAGATAATTTTTAAGGCTTTCACAGAGTCTGTGTTTGATTTTGTTTGTCTATTATTTCTTTGTATTCTACTTAACTAATTTTTCTACTTATTTTTTTATCTTAGCATTTTCTCTCTTCTGTTTCTAATTTGAGTTAAACAATTACTTCAAACATAAAGAGATGATAGGAGATGACAATGCTAATTACCTTGATTTTATCATGACACATTGTATTGAAATATCACATGGTACCCCACAAATATGTACAGTAATTGCATAGCAATTAAAAGGAAAAACTTGTCTAAAATGATTAACTTCTTGGGCTGGGGTTGTGGCTCAGTGATAGAGTACTTGTTCAGCATGTGTGAGGCAATGGGTTTGATTCTTAGCACCATATAAAAATAAATAAAATAACAGGTCATTGACAATCAAAAACATATTTGAAAAATGATCAGTGTCTCAATTTTCTATTTTTTGTAGGTGTGTGTCAAAATACTACTGTAGTTCCATTCAACAAATTTAATATGTAATGTTTTCAATCTTCATTAATTATAAATATTTCTGAATACACTGCCATCAGAATGTTAATAATTCTTTGGTTGTTGTCATTTGCTTAAATACCCAATCTGAAAGAATATGTATTATTAAATTTCAATTATTCTTTTCAATCCAGATATTTTTCTTCTCTGTCCACTGGTTTCTGGGAGAAGTGTTTTTAAAATCTTTGACTATGATTGTGAATATGTCCATTTGTTCTTGTAATTTTATCAACTTTTTATTTCTTAATTTTGAGGCATATTATTGGGACACATGGTATCTAGAAAATCATTACTTTCTGATGAACTATTTCCTTCATTTTTAGATAATGAACTCGAAAGCTTTTGTCTTAAAGCTGATTGTTGACTCATTAAATAACACATGCCCGCACACACATTTTCTCTTCAATACATCTGGCAAGATTATTATGTGAGCCTTTTAGTGTAAAGCCTTGGATCACTCCATCTCCAGTGAACTTCCCCTTGGATTATGATAAAATGTCAGAATCTACATTTCAGTAGGAACTCTGTGTCTTCTTTCAGTCTGGCATCCTGAAGTCACTTTCAATCCATTTGTTTGGGTCTAACTGTAAGCCTTCAGTGACTGAGCTTCCAAGCACTTAACTTCTCTAACATCATTAATTTACTCTTCTCTATTTAATAAATGTGGATTAATCAAAAACAGGTTACCAAAAATAGGCTTTTTTCCTTTAAAATACATAACAAGTTGTTAAGATACATATTCTATAGACTTAAAAAGACACAAAAAGCAAGACCTCTATCATGGTCAGGCCAGCTATCTATTCAAGGCACTATGCAAGAAAGAAAAGGACAGGATATAGATGAACTTTCCAGTTCCCCAAATTGTAAGTCATTTTCTAGAAAAACGAAGAATCAAAAGTGAACAGCATTTGCAGGTTAAATTAGATCTCCATCATAATATGTTCCCAGACCCATCTGAAGATAATTTAGATTGCTTACTTTAAAGTTTAATTTTAGTGGAAGACTGTAAATATCTCTCTCCTACAGATTATAAAAAAAATTGTGATTATCCTGAAACAAATTTAGTTGCCTTTAAATAATTCAAACTCAAATCTCCTAGATCTGCTTTTAAAAGTTCTACATTTTAAAAAGAAACAAATCTTAATAAAGAAGGGATTAAATTTCTCATCCATATATTTTTGATTTTCTGCATTATTAATTTATTTGTTTTTTAAAAAATATAAGTTGAGGCTGTGGAGATAGCTCAGTTGGTAGAGTGCTTGCCTTGCATGCACAAGGCCCTGGGTTCAATCCCCAGCACTGCAAAAAAAAAAAAAAAAAAAAAAAAAAAAAAAAAAAAAAAACTATATCTATCTATCTATCTATCTATCTATCTATCTATCTATATGTTGACCTTGCTTTAAAAAAAGAAAAAGCCCAAAGAGAAAAATTGCACTTAAGCATCTCACGTTTTTGTTCTTTTTTGGGTACCAGGGATTGAATTCAGGGGTACTCAACCACTGAGCCACATCCTCAGCCCTATTTTGTATTTTATTTAGAGACAGGGTCTCACTGAGTTGCTTAGCTGGTGCTGAGGGTGACTGAATTTGGGATCCTCTTGCTGCAGCCTCCCAAGTCTCTGGGATTATAGGCGTGTACCACCACACCTGGCTTACCTTTTTGTTCTTATCTCAGTTTTTCTACAATTGGTTTAAAGAGAAGTAGTTATTTGCTATAACGGTCTTCTTAATCTTTCCTGTACTTGGGTTTACTAATTCATGGTACTCTGCTCTGTTAGCCACCTGAGTTTATTCAGTACCTGACCTGTCCACTAAGCATACAGTTTTAGAGAGACCTGAGTAATCATTGTGATAAACCATAGGATAACCTGAAGTGTGAATCACTTTCCCAGCACTGTTAGCAATTTGTAAGGAAAAGACTCTTAGCACGCTTCTAATTCCAGCCAATTTGTGACTTGGGGGGAAAGACACAAATAATTGCCTTAGAGAGAGAGAGAGAGAAGGGCTACTTTTTAACTTCAGTTGAATCAATCATACTACACGAGGTCATAATGATCCATTATATTATTTATGTGCTCATGTATTTATTTACACACACATATTCTTAAGTAAGAGTAAGCAATCCCTAAAACCAGAAAATAATCCGAAGTATCTATTGATTATTTTTCAGAGAGCCCACAAGGTCCAGTTACCACTGACCATAGTCTTAATATTCCAGAGATTTCCAAGGATTAGCATTAAGTGAATTAAGTATGATGCATAAGAAGATGAAAATCTCTAGATGTCCCCAGGAAAGACCATGTGCTTGTTTTATTCCTTAACACTTTTGTTTTGCATTATTTTTAAGGGAGCAAAGATCAACAAGCCACAATTTGTAAATGTCAGTTGTAAAACGTATCTTTATGTGTATATTTATTCCATTTCTTCCCATAAATGTTTGAAGATACTTAAAGAATATAAACAAATGGAATATCTATTTGTGTTTGAGCACAGATAAGTAAACAGCAAAACCGACTAAGGAATTTGGATTTGAACACAGGGTTCACTTCCAAACTATGAAATCTCACTCAATATTCACATGAACAGATGCAGACCAGCAAAGGGAAAGCCTGGGAAGAGAGTTCTATGTAGAAGCTTCCTAGCCACATGAATTTGGGCACACCATTTACCCTCTTCAAGTAAACTATGAATAACTTCCTTTCTCTTGTCTATTTGTCCACTTCTTGGAGCAAAAGCACTGAAATGGGATAATTAATATTAAATGACCCAAAAAATGTGAGGTCATAATCTTAGATGGAATACTATTCTTGCCTTAACTTCAAAGCAGTAATAAAGAATTCAGGGATTTATTTTAAAGTATGAAGATTCATTCAGGTTGGTATGGCTCATTGTATCATTTAGAAATATCCAGAGAAACAAAATCATATAGATATATTTGTATATAAATAAGGTATTGTAAAATAAGGGATTGGTTCATGCAATTGTGCAGGCTGAGATACTGAGATCTGTATTCAGCAAGCTGGAGACTCAGGAAAGTTAATGATGTAGTTTCATTTCAGTCTGAGTCAAAACAGGAGAACCAGGAGAGTTGGCGGTATCATTTCTAGTTGCAAAGCTCAAGCCCCAAGAAGAACTGATGTTTCAGTTTGGGTCTAGAAACAGAAGACTGATGTTCAAGTGGTCTCAGGAAGAAATTCCCTCTTGATCATTTTGTTCTATTCAGGTCTTCAATTAGTTGAATGAGGTCCACCCATATTGGGAAGGGAAACCTGCTTTCCTCAGTCTACTAATGCAAATGGTGATTTCATCCAGGAACACCCTCACAGATACACCCAGAGGGTGAACAACAACAACAAAAATTAGCCATCACACTCATTTACATTAACCAGATAATTTCCCCCATATACCAAAGGGCAGGTATTCCAAGTCACTTTTAATGTTTTGAGATAATTATATAATTATGTTCACTATAAGGTAGATGTCAGTTACAAAACAAAGGTGGAAAAAAGTTACATTTTATTTTATATGCATAATAAATTATTTTAAATTCCTTGATATTGAGCACACACATTTATTCCTCAGTGATTAGATTTGATAAGTTATTCCATAGTGATTTAAAAAGTTGGATAAGCTATAATCATAACAGAAACACTGATGGCTTATAAGGTAAAATACATGGTTAGTGGTAAAGGATTTACCCTTCTGGAATTGTGATTACTAGTAATTTATTAAATGATAATTTATAATTATATTATAATATAATACTACAACAATATAAAGATTCAACACTGATTCTCAGCATGGTCATTATGTTGAAAGATATTTTTATACAAATTCTTTAAGTTGTGGAAGGATTGTACATTTGTCTTACTGGCTGTTTGAAAACACAAAATTGAAGAATTTTCTTCTTTTAGTGGTTTTCCAATAAAAGGTTTCCCACCACTATCAATAATCTATGCCTATGACATATTATTTTTATTCAAATGTTTAGAATCAATTGTCAACATTCACTATGAGTAGATAATAATTATGAAATCTATGACACATTTATAAGGTTCCAGAAATATGTTCATATTTATATTATATATATATATATATATTTATTTTTATAGACTACGTTTTGATTCATTGTACAGAAATGGGGTACATCATTTCGTTTCTATGGTTGTGCATGATGTAGATACACGCCATTCATGTAATCATACATATACATAGGGTAATGTCTGTCTCATTCCACGATTTTTCATACCCCCACCTCATTTCCTTCTATATAATCTAAAGTTCTTCCATTCTTCTCTCACTCCCCACCCCCTACCCCCATTATAAGGACAGACACTTTACAGAAGAAGACATACAGGCAATTAATAAATATATGAAAAAGTGTTCAACATCTCTAGTAATTAGAAAAATGCAAATTAAAACAACTCTTAAGATTTCCCCTTACTCCAATTAGAATGGCTATTATCAAGAACACAAACAATAATAGATGTTGGCATGGATATGGGGAAAAAGGCACACTTTTACATTGCTGGTGGAGTTGCAAATTGGTGCAGCCACTGTGGAAAGCAGTGTGGAGAATCCTCAGAAAACTTGGAAAGGACCCACCTTTTGACCCAGTTATCCCATTCCTTGGTTTATACCCAAAGGATTTAAAATTAGCATACTACAGTAACACAGCCACATCAATGTTTATAGCACCTCAATTCATAATAGCTAGATTGTGGAACCAACCTGGATGCCCTTCAACAGATGAATGGATAAAGAAACTGTGGTATATATACACAATGGAATACTATTCAGAGATAAAGAAGAATAACATTATGGCATTTGCGGATAAATGAATGGAATTAAAGAATATCATGCTAAGTGAAATAAGCCAATCCCAAAAAACCAAAGACCAAATGTTTTCTCAGATGTCATTTTGTTTTCCTTTTTCCTAAAAGAAACTCAGCAGATTTTAATCAACTCATATTTTAAGAAGATGTTTAAATGGTATACAGCCCAGGTCATTTGAACACTGGTTGCCTTGGTGGGGGGGGTGAAAACAGGGTGGGTAGATTCTGCTACTTCTGGAGCATCCTTTTTGCTCTCAGAGTCTAATAATTTAAGGCTACAAAGAGAGAAACAAACATGAACTTCATGAAAGAATAAATGACAGAAGTCTAGCAAATAACAGGCTATAATTCAATAGAGTTGTTAAATTGAAATGAAGGTCAGCAAGCATGGCTTTCTGCATGCTTAAAAAGAATACCCACATTCAATTTACAATTATCCAAAACCATAAAGGAAACCAGGACTCCTGAAATGTGGAGTTTTTATGCTGAAAACATTTCTCATTTTATTCCATTTGTCAATATACCTTAGAAGCAAAATAAAGAATTTAGAAGCAAAATTTTAAGGCCTATTTGGAGATAGAGTATATAATGCCTGTATTCTTTTGCTGATTTCTTATCAAACATTTACATTGCTTCATCAAACATCAAGAGATTTAAGACAGACATCATTACCCTGTGTACAAAATCATTACCCTATGTACATGTATGATTACATGAATGGTATGAATCTGTATTGTGTACAACCACAGAAATAAAAATTTATACCCCATTTGTGTACAATGAATCAAAATGTAGTCTGTAAAAATAAAAAAACCTGAAAACTGCATTTGCATTTTAAGAAGGAGAGATTCTTGCTGTAAATGAACATCCCAGTTGCCTCTTTTTACATATTATTCAAAATTAGTGATGTGTGAATGAGAAAAATATTTAAGGCTGTAAGTTTTCCCAAGCTTTTAAATTTCTCTAATACAAAAAAATCATGTTTAAATTTAAAAAAAATGAAAACTAAGCACAATTATTTTTAATAAATAATTAATAAACAAAGACATTTTCTTGCATGTGAAGGAAAAAAGAGTCAGTGGGTTTCCATTAAGGTTATTGCTTTTTTCCCAGTTTCCTCTTCTCTTCTCTTCTCCTCTCCTGTCCTCTCCTCTCCTCTCCTCTCCCTTTCTTTCTTTCTTTCTTTCTTTCTTTCTTTCTTTCTTTCTTTCTTTCTCTCTCTCTCTCTCTCTCTCTCTCTCTCTCTCTCTTTCTTTCTTTCCTTCTTTCTTTCTGTCACCCAGGATTAAACTCGGGGGAGCTTAACTGCTGAGCCACACCCCAGCCTTTTGTTTTTATTTATTTACTCATGTTTTTTTGACACTGGGTCTCACTAAGTTTCTTAGGGTCTCATTAAATTGCTGAGGCTGACTTTGAAATGCAATGCTTCTGCCTCAGCCTCCCAAGCCACTGGGATTACAGGAGTGTGCCACCAGGCCTGGCTTCTCCCTATCTCTCACCTTCATTATTAAGTGACTTAGAAAGCAAATGAACATTTTACAAGAAATGGAAGAATGCATGAGGGCAGATGATAGCTGGACTGAAGGGTGGGAAAAGAAGAACTCTCAGAGGAGGAGGATTTGGAAGAATTTATTTTAAAATGTATGAAACAGACATCTGTTTTCAAGAAGCACAATGAAAATACACATTTATGGATGAACTGTGTTCATGAATATGTTTCCAGGAACAAGGTTTTTAGAAAACATAATTACCCCTATAATATTGTCTGAAAGGACAACAAAGAGATAGGAATATATTGCCAGAAATAGACAGCAGAAAAAAAATACTTAAATTCACAGTGGTATGCATGAAACTTTTATATTAAATCAGATCACTCAAGAGGACTATATTCTGATAGGTTTTCATGACTGGAAATAATTTGTTATATTGGTGAGAACACATTTACTTTTGAAATCATTTTGTTAGTTCTGAATTTGAGTGAATGGACCACAGAGCAACACGGAGGCAGATCTTGCACTGTGTGGACTCATCCAAATGCATCTATTTCTAGCGATTGTACCTAGATGAGAGGAGGGCTTTCAGGAAAAGCATTTGTATGTCAGTTAAGAGCTACATGTCATTTAAAATTACCTTGAACCTTGAAATCACAAAAGGGAATATTAGCATTGTAATTGTAATCGTGTTTGAAACTTGAAAGTTTTAACATGAGAGTAACAGTGAAGCCCATCTGGCGTTACTACCTTCTTGGAGTGATTCCAGCAGACAGACCCAAGATCTCTACTGAGTGTATGTGAGCAGCCTGGTGCCTATTTCTGGAAGATCCTAAGTTCCTAAGTCCAGGAAAGGGAACTATAGACAATGGCTAATTCAATTTCCATATAGAAAATATTTCTGCATTCATAGAAAAGCAGAACATGCTCAGCTCCTCAGCAGAGTTCCCTTCTGAGCGGCAGAGGGCTAGTGAGACCAGTGAAATCTAATGGGTTTGTTCAAATAGATTCCCAGAGGAGGTGTCAAAGTTCAAAGGAGATTGTGGAAGGAAAACAACCCATGCCAACCATAATGAGCTCATGTCACCTAAAAAGTCCCCGAGCAGTTTACCAGCAGCCTCAACAAGGGAGATACCAGAACACTAATAGGGTTATCTTTTCATTCCTTCCCTTCAGTGAGTCGGCACCGCACAGAATTCTCAAGAGGATCTTAAGAGTACATAAAGATCCATTTTACTGTGCAGAGGCAGACAGGCTTTGGGGGAGCTGCTGAGAGAAGAGCCTGATCAATGTTGAACTGTAAAACCAATTACACGTGTTGGGCAGCCCAGGGAGGACAGGAGGTCCCTCACCTCCCTTTTCCGAGTCTTTCTCTGAGGTCTTCTGACCTGCAGAAACCCAGTGAAAGATAAGAGGCTCAGTGATAAACTGAAAGAGGCTTCCTTTGATTTTGCAGATAATCCATATCATTTTCCAGCAAATGATTAACATCATTTTCAATCATTACAACTTACAAATAAGCATAATCTCTCTGAATCTCTGTGTAGCTCAATACATATTTGTATGAATAAGTCATAATCTCAATTGAATTCTAGATTATGATTATTACATTTTATGTGGAAAAACTGGAAACAGGATAAACTCAGTGTCAAAAATGTGGTCACATTTCAAATACCTTGGGGTTTGGCTTGCTTTTCCTAATGATCAAACCATCATTTCAAGTTCTGTTGCAATTAAATTCTTTTAAAGTTTATTTTGTTTCTAGTTTTAAAATAATTCCAGCTTATACCAAAGAGGTTTGGGGTAACTACTATACTTTGATTAAGAACCAACTTTTCTCAGGACCCCCAAATTATTGAAAGCTATTTAAAAGTTAGGTAGTTTGAATAAAAAGCATTACTATTTAAGAATCACCATTTAAGTTTCTATAAGGTTGTCCATTGACTGTATTTATTTCATTGAGAAGTGAATGATACATACAGAACTAAATGTGAGGAACCTAGTGGAATAAATGTATAAAAGGTTTTTTGTCCTAACAAACCACCCAGAGACCAATACAATAGTGTGAATGAGCAATTTCTAATAGAAATTTCTGTGATGATGGAAATGGCCCTCTGTGTTGTTCAATACAGTAGCTGCTCACCAACTTTAGCTACTGAGCACCAGAAAGAAGTCCCATCAAACAGAGGAACTGAATTTTGTATTTCATTTATTACGAATTAATTTCACTTTCAATAACTACAGGTGACTATTGGCTATCATATTAGATAATGCAGATCTAGATAAAATCATAATTGAAAGAAAAACAAAGTAAGGTTATAAATGAGTGAGATTTAGAGTAGGAACAATGTCCTAATTAAGTCAAATTATCAAAGGAATGCATGGGGAGACATGGGCTTACTAAAAATGGTTCAACAGGTTGGATACTGGTAGAAAAATATTTAGATATAATCCTTTGATATTTTATAAACTTCTCTATGTGCTGTAGAATGTTTGACAACCCACTCAGACTTAATTGGAGCTCTATTGAGATATAATAACTACATAATCCCAATTATGTTGATTTCAATTATATCATACAATCACCTTTCTTCAAATAATATTATCAACATACAACTCTTCCCATTATGCAAAGGGCCTACTAATTCATGGTAGGGGATTTCTTAGCTTCTGTGACTCACTTTGAGGCGCTACTATGTAAAGTAATTATCTCCAGAATTTTATATAACAGACCTCATGCAATTTTCACTCAGCAGAAACATCCAGCTGGTCTCTTAGAGCAGGATGACAATGGTCCCCTCCCCACCTATATGCATTTCTTCCTTGCATGGGGCTATCAAGCCAGAACAATTTATTGAGAGTGCAAGATAAAGAGAAAAAGTGCACATTCCCAGGTCTCTGGGTAAGTATGGAACTCACTTCTTTCCTGAATCAGAGGCTTAAGCTGAATACATTTTAAAGCAGAATTTATGTATTTCAAAAATATGTCTTGGAAATGTTTAAAATGAAAGAGAGCAAATGTTAAGAAGATGTCATGAACTTTGAATGTTCCCATATTTAATTGGATTTAATTAAGATTGTCAAAAAGGTACAATACTTTCTTGGAGAAATTTCATTCATTCATTCATGTATCTGTTTAGTATGCACTGAGTATTAATATAAACCAGTTACCTACTGACAGTGGTGATAGAAAATAAAGTCACCTCGCCTGTCCTCAAACTCTTCATAGTCTTAATAGAAAAGAGCATACACAGGCAGGTTAAGTCATAAGAGACACGTGTAGGGTACCCTGTGCACACAGAATGAGAACACTTAGCCAGATCACAAGGGAAGCAATCAGAGAAGGTATCACTGGGAACATCAGAGCTGATGTGACTCAGGTCAGGAGTCGTATTTCTGTGTGAGTTAAGCCCAGAGACAGGCAATAGTGCCTGTGGGGGTGAAATATTCAGTTCCAAATAACTAAATCTTAGGTTTCTTGGGATATCTGTGTCAAGTTATCTGGTAGACAAGTGGATATAAAATCTGAAACTCAAGCCAGGCGCAGTGAGGTATGCCGGTAATCTCCATGACTCAGGAGGCAGGAGGATTACAATTGTGAGGCTGGCTTCAGCAATTTAGCAAGGTCCTAAGCAATTTAGTGAGATCCTGTCTCAAACAAACAAACAAACAAACAAAAAAACAAAAAACAAAACAAAGCAGAGGACTGGGGATGTGACTTGGTGGTTAATCGTTCCTGGGTTCAATCCCAGGTACCAAATAAAACAAAACAAAACAAACTGAAACTCAGGGGAAGGCATGGGGTAGATGAGAAGATTTGGGAGTGTTGTGCATTTGAAACCATAAGAGCTAGAGGACTCTCCCTTGGGCAGTATACAGAAGAAGAAGATTAAAAGGGCAGAGCTTGGGGCAATAGGGAAATCCCAGCATGGAAGAGCAGAAGAGGAGGAAAAAAATCACCTGGGAAGCCATCAGGAAGGCACTGCTGCGAGGAGCACCATGGATGCCAAGAGCAGGTCCTTCCCAGGCTCTAATCATCAGGAGATTCAATGCACCCACGAAATCCAGCCAACTAAATGGCAAAAACATTTTTAGTTTGGCAATTAGTGGAATCGCCAATAAACTTAGCCAAATCAATTCCAGCAAAATGATGGGGAGAAACTGGTTATAATGGATTGAAGAGTGAACAGGAGGTGAGAAGTGATAACAGCAAATGAATAGAAGTTCCTTTGGAAATTTCAGAAGAGTAACGATATTTCAGAATGTGGGTCCCTGGCCCAGTTCACCGACATAGCCCATCATACCACTGTGAAGCAGCTCTACTATGCTAGCCAGTCCTATGGCCAAGCTTTCTTACATTCCTAATTATAGACATTGATCAGAAAAACTTGGAAGCCAACAGTCCTGAATGTTAGTGAAGAGCAAAGAAGAGAATGAATGCAAAGGTTCTGGCAAACTAGAAATTGCCATACAAATGTCAGTTATTATGGTCATTATTACTACAATTTGGTCTTGTTGGATTTGGGTCAGTATATGAGCCCAGTTTATATCAGAGTTGAAAAACAAATTGAAAAGTCTGCCCCATGGAGTTTGTGGAGAGGAAACATCAGTAGTTAAATTATGCATTATGCATATAATTTAGACTTAAGAGATCCAATAGAAAACTGCAGTGAGCCACAATTGCCCTCTTTAGACAGCTCAATGTGAACTTCCTGGTAGAAAGAAAGCATTCCCTCGTCCTATGTAAATGAATGGGATAATAGGAGGATTGGCTGCTTGCTTGCTTCTCATTTCAGTTGGATAATTTGAATAAATTCTTTATACAAATTGTAACTGCTGTCATTTTGATAATAATCCAACTTGAAAATTTGGATTGTTGGGTGCAGACCCTTGCCAAGTCTAAACAAATGGAGGTTGGCTAATTAAGAATTTGAAGGGCGCTCTGGCACCACTAGTAGTTAGAATCTTTCCTTGCTATGAAGTCTCCAACATGGGCCAGCTTTTCTTATTGCTATTATATTCAAAATTAAGCAGGAATAAAATTCTATAAATGCCATAGACTACAAACTAATGAAAGAACTGGAGTCTTCCTCTTGCACCCACAGAATTCCCAAATTTAGTTTAATTTTTCTTCTTCCCTCTGAGTCCTGTTTTTCACAATATAATCCCTTCACCCCTGCCCCCCAAAATAAACAAATAATTGACTCTGTACCTTTTAACTTTTGGAACAAGTTCTATTTAAAAATATTCATTTATAGGCCGATATGATTGAGCACTTACTGTAAGTCTGGTCTTACTCAGGGGATGTAACTGAACAAGACAAAGTTTCTGCTTTCGAGGAGTGCATATCTATTTAGGGAAAAATGTTTAAAAACATGTCACAATTCAAGGAGATACATGCCGGAAGAAAGGCATCCGTGATGGAGTGATTAATCTTCCAAAGACTGGAAAGATAGTGCAGTAGAACAAGGATTCATAGAGGAGATCACATTTAAATAGAATATTTTGACATTTAAACAAGAGAAAGAAGAATACTGTCTCTCTCTTTTTAATTTGTATGTTTCTTGAGGTCACAGATTCTGCCTTATTCAACTTTGTTTTTCTTAAAACTACAGTGATTGGAACATAGGAACCCATAATACTTGCCAAGTTAAATCCAAATGATGTTAAGGTCTCCTTTTTCTTCTGTCTTCACTGTCTTCTTGAACATAGCACAGTTTGCATGCCTCATGTCACTGTTATAACATTAACTTAAAAGGTTATAGAAACATAATTTTCCCTTCAGTCTTTGTTCTATCTTATGCTTCCCAACTTCTCCAGGTAATGGTTTTGATTCTGATTGTCTTCATCTGCTTTATAAATTGAAATACATAATTAATTTAAGTTGCTGCTCCATTCCACACTTTGAAGATGTACAAATCCTAGTATCAAGACTTCTCAAACTTAGATGAGATATGACGCTGGCATCTAATATAATGCTTATCTTCTGTCATGTCCTTTTCAGCTCTCAAGATTTATGTATATGTATGTAGTTTCTTTATCCACAGCTCCAGATCTGTTTCAGGGGGGAATGACTCTTTTAACGTCTTAAAGATGAAGAGATAATAGTTAATACCATTTTTTAAATCAGAATATTTGGGGGCCTCAGAATTAAATGATGCAAGTCCCCATATAAAGGAAATAGCAAGCCTAATTGATCAAGCTGGCTTTCCGTGATTGAAGCTAAACACAACCAAACTAGCTGTGGACAATATCTGTGTTACAGGTAGTATGAATTCTTGGAGAATGAAAAGGTATTTAGAAATCACTTCAGAAGAGAGTATTATCGCTTCCCCTGTCACCATTACCATGGCTAGAGTCCTTCTGCAAATGTGCCCTCCAGCAGTTCTCTGTGGTTTAAGTCTAAACCTGCTACTGGCCAAGACAACTGTTTTACCATTTTGTTGTTATTTTGTTGCTTTCACTCTGTTACACCCCCCGCCTAAAAGCGTTGCTCAAAAAAGTCACTTCATTTTTAATTTGCTACATTATCATACTGTTTAGCCTACTTCTGTTTTTCTTAGCAGTTCCAAGCATTCTTTTGTTGTGTCCTTACAAGATCTTTATTTCATCATATCAAAGTCAAAGGATATATGAACTAGACACCCTTAGAATTAACATCTTTGACTTTCAGCAATGGTCTACCTTTCTGAGCCTGTTTCTATATAGCCTTTAAAAATTAAAGAGATTGCTGTCAAAGGATTTCTCAAGCCTTTTAGACTCAATCATTCTATGACAGTGAGGTATCTGTTTTGGAGGGAAAGATTTCCATACAAGATGGACCTCAACATAGTATTGAAATATTTATATTCAAATGTTAAATTTATCAAACTTATTTTCTAACCACTTACATGGCTACATACTTGGAATCTATATCAGATTTTGTATTTAGGATTTGTTTTATTTTTATTTTTTGGCAGTGCTGGGGATTGAACCAGGGCCTCAAGAATGCTAGGCAAGCTCCCTGTAGCTGAGCTATGCTCTGACCCCCAGACCCTCATGTGTGGCTTTGGAACATCACCAAACAATATGACTGAGGAATGAATACCAAGGTGGTAAGAGTGTGTGTGTGTGTGTGCGCAAGCACATGCATGTATGTACTGTGATATATACGTCACAGCATAAATTCAGGATGCTGTGAATGTATGACTATACCCGATGTAAACATGGAGTCCTTGATTTAATGAATGAAAAATAAATAATGAATTAGAGGAAAAAGAGGGTCAGAGAAATTTCAGGTAGGTGTACCTCAGGCAGGAAGGGCTAGATCATGTCATACCTAAGAATAAGATGGATTTTAAATGGTGAAGTGAAGTGATCAGATAGAATTTCCTTTCTTTTTCTTTTTTGCTACACTGGGGATTAAACACAGGGGTGTTCTACCTCTGAGTTATAGCCCCAGTCTTTTTATTTTTTTATTTTCATACAAGATCTAGCTAAATTGCCCAGGCTGGTCTTGAAATTGGAATCCTCCTGCCTCGGCCTCCCAAGTAGCTGGGATTACAGGTGTACACCACTAATCCTGGTAAGGTTTTCCTTTTCTTAAAGATTAATATGATTTCTTTGTGGAGAATGAATTGAAAGGCAAGAAAGACATTGGGAGACCTGCTTATTAGTAATCTATAACAGTTTTCTTCCTCTTAGTTTTCACCATGATTGGCAGCTGCCCCAAAGCACTTTCCTCTCTTCTCAAGAAATCTTTCAAAATATTCTCACTGTATCTTCATCTTTCTCCTTCTTTGTACATGTTGTCTTTCTCCCCAGGAGTAGCTGTCTGGTTTTTCTTCGTGAAAAACCCGTGCTTCTCTCTGACTTGCTAAATTTAAATTAAAGAAGCAAAGTGGGCATGAAATTGTGAAGCCTCAAGTCTCAGAAGAGTCTCATGCTTGGTTGAATTCTCTGTTGTCAATGTCTGGAAATTCTTCATTTTAAATAAGAAGCTCCATATTTTCATTTTTCAGTAGGCCCCCCAAATTCTTTAGCCATCAATGGAGCAAAGATTTTGGTTGTGTAAGAGCAGAGTGAGCAACACTCACTTCATTCTAGACTTGTGTTATGTAATGATCACACTGGGCGTGTCAGTGAGGGTGTGTCTAGGAATGATTGGCATGTGGCATAGGGATCTGAAGTGGAGACCCTCCCTAAGCATGGGCAGCACAGTCCAATAGGATAGTGGCTTGGATGGAAAAAAGTTGGAAAAACAAGGAAGCAGTGGCAGATGTCAGCTCCGTTCATCTTGAATTATTTCTCCATTGCTGCTCCAATTGCCTAAGGACATCAGAGTCCCACTCCTTCACTCTTACAAAGTAGACTCTGTCAGTGATTCTCCAGGGAGTTTCCAGATGCCTTCAGTATGGGATTGGAGTAACATCATTGATCCCTCTTGTATGAGGCTTCAGCATCTTGGGCTATGCAGCTACTGAATCTTCTAGCTCTTCAGTTTGCAGATGGTCATTGTGGACTATCCAGATTCTGGTTTTGTAAGCCAATTTAATAAATTCCCTTTTTACAGTCATACCTCCTATTGGTTCTGTTCCTGTGGAGAACCCTGACTAATACACGTCACCTACATGTTCAAAACTTTGTCCACTTTTTATTTTCAGCAGCACCAACATAATCCAAGTTACTATTGCCTTTTCTGTTTTTTGTTTTTTGTTTTTGGTATTATAGAATTAACATACAAATAACTAAAATTGGGCAAAATAGACTTTAAAACAAAAAGCATCTATCAGACATAAAGAGGGATATTTTACAGGCAAAAATAGAAAATTTAACAATAATAACTGGAGATTTCAATCAATATCTTTCAATAATGATTATAAAAATAGGTAGAAGATCAACAAGAATATAAACATTTTGAACAACACTATAGACAAACTAGACCTATTACATGTTTATAAGAATATACCTTCTTCTCAAGCACACATGGAGCACTCTTTAGCATATGGCGTAGATGGGTAATAAAAAAAAAGCTTTAATAAACCTAAAAGGATTGAAGTTGTACAAAGTATCTTGTGGAAATTAGAAACACACCATTATGTAATCACTGGGTTAAAGAAGAAATGACAACTGAAATATAATAACACTTTGAGCTGGATGAAGCCAAAAAGACCAAAATGCATGGGGTGAAGATAAAGCAATGCTCAGAAGAAAATCAATGGCTGCTCATGTCTATACTGACAGGAGAAAGAAAGGATTTCAAATAAATAACTTGATGTTGAGCTCAAAAACACTGGGAAATAACAGCAAACTGAGGGTGATATAAACTGAATGAAGAAAATCATAAAAAATTAGAAAAGAAATAAAACAGAGAAAAAAATCAATGAAACCTAAACTTTGTCCTTTGAAAGATCAGACTGACAAATTTTAGTTAGACTGATCAAGAAGAAAAGGAAGAACACACTCAGATTACAGAGTCAGAAGTGAAAGAGGGAATGTCACTGTTGACCATATAGAAATGAAATTTATAAAATGCTGTAATTATGAAGGAAAACTGAGTAATTGTTTGATAAATTAGATAATTTAGATTGAAGGGACAATTCCTAGAAATACTAAATCTATCTAAACTTTCTCAAGATGAAAAGGAAAATATAAGTAGATCTGTAAAATGTAAAAGAGGTCAAGACATCAAAAACCACACTGAAAACAAAATCCCAGCCCCAGATGGTGACTCCAACTGAAATCTATCAAAGCTTGAGAGAGTTAATATCACAACTTCACAAACTCTTCAAGTAGAAGAAGGAGGAACACTTCCCAACTCGTTATAGGAGAGCAGAGCTACTCTCAAACCACAAAACCAGACATAGACATCACTGGAGCAAAATATAGAAAACAGTATTTCTTATGAACGTGGACCCAAGAGACCTCAATGAAATGTTAGCAATCTTAAGCAATGTATAAAAATAACTATAAGCCTGGATCAATGGGATTTAACACAGGAATGCAAGATTTAACATACAAAAAACAATACAATGTTTGAAAGGATAATACTACCTGTTAGAGAAAAAGCATTTGTCAAAACCCAGCATCCCTCATAAAAACAAAGAAACTAGGAAAAAAGGAACTTTTTCGATTAATAAAGACATATAAAGAATCAAAAGTAAACATCATACTTAATGGTGAAAGACTGAAGACATTCCTTGTAAAATGAGGAACAAGGTAAAGGGTTTCACCATTATTCCTCCAGCTCAATATTTACTGGAGGGTCTGGCCAAGGCAACTAGGCAAGAACAAGAAATTAATGGCATCCCTTTTGGAAAGGAAGAAGTAAAAGTATTTCTATCCACCAATGATATTATTTTGTGTACAGAAAATCTTAAATCCACTTAAAAACCAACAGAACCAATAAATGAACTCAGCAAGGTTGTGGAGTACAACATCTATGTCAATAATCATATTCCTATAAACTTGCAATAAATGATCCAAAAATAAAACTAAGGAAAACATTCCATTTACTATAGCATCAATAAAGTGAAAAACTTAGCACTAAAATTAATAAGATTGTGCAAAACTTGCACTATGAATACTGCAAGAAAGACATAGTTGAAAGATGATGTGAAAGATTGAGATAAGTGGAAAGACACCTCATGTTCAGTCTGATATTTCCTCATAATATTAAACAGAGAAACACCATATGCATCAATCAGCCATTCTACTTCTGTCTACTCAAGAAAACTGACAACCTACATATAAACTTGTACATAAATGTGTAAGTCAGCATTATTCATGGTAACTCCAAAGTGGTAATCATTAATGAGTAACTAAATAAAATATGCCATACCCACGGAATGGAATTTTACTTTTGTCAGTAGAAAGAATGAAGTAATTGTACTTAACTACCACAGAGATGATCCTTGAAAATATCATGCTAAGTGGAAGAAAGCAGATACAAAAGAGCACATATTGTATGATTCATTTATATGTTGTGTCCAGAACAGGAGGGTTTATGGAGACAGAAAGTAGGTGAGTTAATTTCAATGTTTGGTTCCTTGGACCTCTTGTTAGGTCAATAGTTAAGAATGTGTCTTCTGAAGTCAGATTGTCTCTGTTCAAATCCTTCTTTAGAGGAGGGATTTAGGACAAGTAAGTCATTCAACCTCTCTGAGCCTCATGAACTAGAATTCAATTATGTTAGGAAGAAAAGAATTGGTGTCTGGTCATTATTTTAAAATGTGGATAAATTCAATTTTATAATTTTTTTTTTTGCCCAATTTGCAGAGCGTACCTCCTCACAGAACCATGTGAGAATTAATAAAGACTATACTGATGCACCATAAGGATTCAGTAAGTGGTAGCTATTGTCGTTGGCTGATAATTTAATAAAATTATTATCCAATTAATAATTTTATAAAAGAATGACTTTTAATCCAGAAGACAAAGAAAGGTATTATGCCAATAAAATCTTTAAGAAACACCCCTCCCCAAATATTGTGATTTGGTGGTTAAATTTTTACTTCTTATGTAAAACATTAAAAAAGAAGTGTTAGTGTTTCTAGATTTAGAGGCTAAAAGTATTCTTACTTTTTGTTTGCATTTGCCTTTTCTGATCTTGGACTTGATCTTTCTGACTCATCATTTGCTGTCCACATAAACGGAAGACTTACAAAGAGTTGAGAAGGCCTGTTAGCATTTGAAAAGTCAAATATACACCTGGAATTTAATATTTTTCCCCAAATAAGCTTCTTTCTTCCTTCAATCTTTTGAGCTAGGAGGCAATGAGTGTAGACCAAAACTCAGGGATCCTGTCTTTGGGGAGCCCATAATTTTAGACCAAAGAGCACCAACCTTTCAGAAAAGTAACTCCTGAAAGAACTCAGCACACATTTCCAGTGTTACAAAGGTAAGCAATTTCCTAGAGTAGGGACGCATTTCACACCAATACTGTTATTTCTTCCGAAGTATACTAAATGCCAATTAAATCTAATTCAATTTTTAAATTCAAATTAGTCTTTGTTTTTGGCATTTTTAGTGAGAAGAGATGGGAAATATGTTTTCAGAAAAAGTAAGAGTTCATTCTGAGTTCCCACTGATATTACAATGCAATTCCAAGGTTATGGAGTTTTTACTTAAATCTATTGATTGTCTGTCTATATTGACTCTGTTCTCTGCTGAAAATCCAAGCTTTCCCTGCCACCAGCATAATTGCATATTTGCTTTAAACCAAAATACACAGGCCACGGTCTCAAAATAATACTATGGTTACTGGAATTAGTTTAAGGTTTTATCACTGTCTTGAATACTTGCAGAGTCAAAACATGATTTTTTAAATTCACTTGGAAAAGTTCCTTCCTGTGGGGCTATGCCAATAACTCATGAAACAGCTAAAGTTCATTTGTATTGCTTTCCTTTCCATTTTCAAGGAGACTTAAAAATGGTTTCATAATTACATGAATATGTGCATTGCTCCAAAGTTAAATGATCAAAATAGTGTATAAACACCAATTATATTCAGAGAATTCTAGTTTCTACCTCTACCTGTCCCTTATACTCTAATCCACTCATTCCTACCTCTCTGTAAACTTCTTCAAAATTGCGATTTATACATCCATTTATATAAATCATTTTTATGAATGTTAGCACACTATAAGTAGTTATACTACTTAGAGATTGCTGCATAACATTATATTAAGTTATTTTACATTACTTTTCATAGCAACATGTTACTCTCTTATTTATATGCACTATAATAATCAACCAGTCATCTATTGATGGACATTTTTATTGGCAATCTTATCTTAATTTATAAATTACATTGCAATGGATAGTCTTGCATATATATCTTTTTGTGCATTTACTAATGTGCCTTTGAAATAGAATCCTAATGAGATGGCTGGGTTGAATGGTAAATACATTGATGTTGCTAGATGTTGTCAAATTTCACTTCAAGTTTATGCATTTCTAAAGCAATGCATGAAGTACCTGTTTCCTTGCAGATTTGTCAAAAAATATTCTGATTGTTTTTTATCTTTTTTTTTTTCTAGCACTGAGCATTGAACTCACAGCCTTATGAATGCTAAGCACCCACTCTACCACTGAGCTATATCCTCAACCCTTTCTTGCATTTTAAACATGATTTTAGGTACATTTCTTCTTTATTTTTGGAAAAGTTTCATGTATCAACTTATTAGCCATGAGTAGTTTATGTAGCTAATAATTTTCCACTTCATTATTCATCTTCTTAAAGCTTTATGTTTTTTGTCATATGAAAGGTGAGTGTGTGTGTGTGTGTGTGTGTGTGTGTGTAATATAACCAAACTCATTTCCCAGAATTTTAAGTATACTTAGGAAAGTTTTTCTTACAACCCAGGTATAAGAAAACTCATCTGTGTATATTTTTTGTAAGATGCATGGCTTTATATTAAACATGTTAATCTCTGACTCATTTGGAAGTCATCCTGCCATATAAACTCAAGGAAGCCCACCAAATTTATAAGCATGAGCAAGTGGCAGCTGGCTCCAGTGCACCAGTTGCTGGTGTGGAGCATGCCACTGACATGACAGCCATGTGTCCCCACTGTTGTTTTGTATCCACTTAGTCACAACCGTGTGTGTTACATCATCAGTAAAGTTCCTGGTGTCTCAAATATTCCAAATCCAAGGCTTCCTTGAACACAAAGTAAACATTTCATTATTCTTGATAAATAGCACAGGATAGCATTGGGGGCAGAATGTATTACTATTTGAAAAAAATTTGCCATTTCTCTATTTGATTTTATTTTTTGCTTTTGGTATAAAACAGTGATCATTCAATTGAATAAGAGTGCTGCTATTCTCAAAAACATCAACAAAATCATGAAATATCCACGGACGGAAATAATCACTATGTTTTTTTAAATGGCTTTATTTTTACCAGATTGGCACTGACTATTGCTTATAACAATATATCCACTTTCTTCTCTCAGGTTTAGAGAATTTACCATCCTCCAAAGGACACACCCAATATAAAATATAGCGAAGACTTACCACTACTGGAAGCATCGTTCAGGTTTAGCAGTCCTCCTCCTAGGCCTCTGTAACTATGGTAACTGTAGGTCCCATTTCCATTGATGTATAAGACCTCCTGTGAGCCGGGAACAGTCGACGTTGAGTAGGTAGCCTGGGCGGCCTCTGGTTTACACTGTTTGTCTGCTGAAGCAGATTCGTCCTGTAATAACAGACCACATTCCATTATTTATCAAGTCACCATGCTTTTTCACCTTGACCAGGACTATTTAAAGGTCAGCTACATAGTTTCATTGAACAAGGAAAACACATACAGTGAATATTACGTGAGCTCATATGCAGTTTCCACAATTTTGCTAAAAACTAAAAAAGAGCAACGAAACAAGGTGGACGCATCAGAGATGGAACAATTAGCAATTAATTTCCAACTGAACTTAAAATTATACACAGAGAGTCATTCACAGTAGTCAAGAAGTGGAAGCAACCTACATGATCACTGGTAAGTGAATGGATAGAGAAGACATGGTATACACTTATAATGGAATATTATTCAGCCTGTAAAAAGAAGGATACCCTGTCATTTACAACAATATACATGAAACTTAGGGAAATAAGCCTGTTACAAAAAAGAAAATGTTGCATGAGTCTATTTATATTATGTATCCAAGGTATTCAAATTCACAGGAACATAGAGAAGAATGGTGGTTTCCAGGTGCTGGTGGAGGGGAGGGCGGAGAGTCAGTCTGTAGGCGTAGAGTTTCAGTCATGCGGGGACAGTACAGGGATGGTCCTGGGGCTCTGTCACACAATGGTATGTGGTTGACAATATTGTACTGTGTACTTGGAAATTCCTGAGAGGGTGAGTTTTATGTTGGAAAATAAAATTAGGCGAAAATGAGCTAGGCTTAAAAATCATTTGAAGATAAATTATAATGGAAGGAAAATAAGCATTTAACCAAAGTTGAGTTTCTCAAAATCTTTTTCTGTAGTACTTCTTCCCTTTCTCCCTCACCTTTCTTTTTCTCTCCTTCCTTCCTTCCTTCCTTCCTTCCTTCCTTCCTTCCTTCCTTCCTTCCTTCCTTCCTTCCTTCCTTCCTTCTTTCCTTCCTTTCTTTCTTCCTTTCTTTCTCTCTTTTGCTACCAGTGATTGAACTCGGGTCATCCCCAGCCCTATTTTGTATTTTATTTAGAGACAGCATCTCACTGAGTTGCTTAGTGCCTTGCTTTTACTGAGGCTGGCTTTGAAATCATGAGCCTCCTGCCTCAGCCTCCTGAGCTGCTGGGATTACAGGTGTATACCACTGTGACCAGCTTCTCCTCCTTTTTCTATATAGTTTATGGTAAAAAAAATCAGCAAAATGTATGGAGTATTAACTCTAAGCTAGGCCTGTTACGTGCATTGCCACAGCCTGACAAGGGCTTTGATAAACATCCAGGTCTTTCAGGTTTTTTTTTTTTTTTTTTTTTTTTTTTTTTGCTTTTGCTTTGTTTTTAAAATACAACTATGTTCACGAAATTAGCATCAAACTATAGAACCATGTCAAACTGTGAGGAAATAAAAATTCAAATTTCTAATAAATTATATAAATTCTTATTGGTAAAACTCAGCTGTGAGTTTATAAAGTCTTATATATACACAACATATTTAATTTCACTTGTCTACTGCATTATTTATCCTCTTTCTTTTTTAAACAGGAAAGAAATACAAAAAGATTTCTAGTGAGTTCTTAGGAATGCTTTTGTCATACTTAGAAGCATTTTTGCAGGTCTTAAACTTAGATTACAATGAATATTTAGTTGGGCAAGTAACTTTCAAATCCTTTTGTGGCCCCAAGTGCTAGAAAAGAGGAAGTATGAGATGCGTTTGCTCCGTGGACTCAGGAGTGTTTTTATATTGAGTGATCCTCTAATTTTTCACATCATGAAAACATCGCTATGTCAACAGTTAATTTTGCTCTTGTCCTCTGATATGCTTAACTGTATTGAATGTTCAACACTGACCACCACATTCAGCCACAGACATTACGCAGATGAACTAGAAATTTCATTCTTTCATTTCTAGAATGATTATGAAAGCAAAGAGTAGCTTTAGAATTAAAAAAAAAAAAAAATGGAACTTGACTTCCCAATCTAAATAGTGGAGCCAGAAACAACAAAATTTTTCAAAGTAGACTGAATTAAAAATAAGAGGAAAATCCTGGGAGGGTAAATTACCTTAAAATAGCACTTTCCCTGAGAGAAACTGCCTTATGGAAGGGATCTAAAATAGAATCAGATTTCTGGTATTGCTGGCCCTACTACTTTGATTGGGAAATCAGTAACTTTCAGATTATTATTTTTAATTCTGAAAGCTACTCTTTTCCAGCAAAAAGTACTCAAAGAAGGAGAATTTTGAATTGTGGTTCTCTATAAAAGAGGATATTAGGTCTTTGTCAATCTTATCTCTGGTAATTGAGACTTCCAGACGTATTTCTATTTGACATATAGGTAAACAATGTATTTGTTTCCTTTTGTAGTCAAGGTGAACTTGTACATTATAAGTAGGAAAGAAACTTAAGTTATCTACAACATTAAGAATATTTACAGAAATCAGTTGTTGTTGGCAGTCATAATAAGCAGGCCTGAGGTCAATAATTATACCAACCACAGGGCTACTGTGAATGAGAATTATTAACAAAGTCAGTAATATTAGTGGCACAGAAGCAAAGCAACTATTGGAGTCCAGAACCAACTATTTTTAAATGGCATGTTATAGTGACAAAGTGAATGAAAAACAGTTCAACCAATGATGGCTACACCTCATACACTATCCATCAGCCCTTCATAAGAGTTCAATGAAATTGTCTGCCATTTAGAAGTGCCAACCTCTCTCCTGGAGACAGAGATATGTATATGAATATATTATACATATGATAATACTGAAATTATATATGAATGCAATTTATAAATATGTATTATACATGTGGATACATATATAAAATCTAAAATCAAAAATACTCCGATACCTAAAACTTTTTGAATGCCTATAGGATGCTCAAAATTTTGGAATTTTGGAGCACATCAGAGTTCAGATTTTTGATATGGGGTCGCTCCATCCATATTCTATGGAAATATTCCAAAAAACTATAAATATCCAACACACTTCTTATTCCAATCATTTTAGATAAGGGATACTCAACTTGTGTATACACCTATTCCTCCATATTAGAATAGAAAAGGATAGGATAGAAAGCATTGTCGCTTCAATATTTTCTTGTTAATTCTTTTTAAGGTAGAATGAATTCATATTATTAAATGTGCTGTTTTTAAAATTTGCCTCAGCCTTTCATTATCAACTGTTGTTCCAAACCACAATAATCACTTAGCAGGCAGATATTTAATCCCATTAACAAACAAAACAGACTTTGTAGGAGTTATTTGTATCCAAACACAATTTTACATCATTCATGTTTTTGGCAGTTCACTCTATATTGAGAAATACAACATTCAAAACTTCCAGTAAAATCTGTTCCGTAGGAACTGGATGCGATGGCACTCTCCTGTAATTCTTACTACTCAGGAGGCTGAGAAAGAATGATTTGCAAGTTTGAGGTCAACCTGGGCAATAGAGTGAGAGAATAATAATAATAATAATAATAATAATAATAACAACAATACTTTTTATTATAATTATTATGGTCTTTGGGGCAAAAGTTTGGTATAAAGTTAATTTATTTGGTATAAAGTTATTATAGGGTCTTTGGGGCAAAAGTTTGGTATAAAGTTAATTTGTGTTTCATCCTAAGTGATTATGATTATTAGTTTCAGAGAAAGATATTTTTAACATTAAAAAAAACACCCTCTAGAGTCACATTGTACCTCTGCAAGCAGCTTATAATAATCATTAGTTCCCCAAGTTTTCACAGCTGAGAGTTGACCTTCTGGATGGCTATGAAGATGGTTTCATAACCATTAGTTTCATAAATAATATGTTATAAGATTTTATGTCTGTGCAATGAAATAAATTTAGTTCATCAACAAAATAAATAAATAAATTCCTCTCCTGGTTTTCATCAAAAATATAAACCCTGTCCTGGTGGCACAGCTTTGGATTTTACTGTTAGGAACTGGACTGAGAAAATTTTGGACTTCCAAATATTCCAAACTTGGCATATTACATGGATGAAGCGCACAGATTGAATTCCTAACTTACCCCTGAAGAATTCTTTACTCTGGTACATTTTTTCCCTTCAAAATGGAAGTTGATTATACTTAACTTTTTGATAATAAGTTTTCATAAAACATCATGGAAAATGTTACATTAGCTTCACTATATCACCCAAGATTTCCATTTTCTAAGATTTTACTAAACATTCTTTGGATTTTTACAAACTTTTCTTTGCCCATAAAGACGATCAGAAAGCCCCAATTAAATTATGGCCAGATTCAGTAATCTACATACCTGGCATTTGTTTGCATTTTACTTTATATATTTGTAGTACTTAGGAGTTTGCAAGGCAATTTTGCTTTAATATGAAATTATATTAGTGGCATTTCATGTGACATGACCAGGGCAATGTATTAGTGACCCAACTTTTTAAGATAAAGGACCTTGCATAGACCCCCAAATACTCTTATCAGTACAAAACAATAAACGTGAATAAAATGTTGGGCGTGGTGTGCTTGAATTGCCTATGAGATGATTACTGGATTTTCCCTGTGCATACATGTTCATTGTAGTCTATGTGGCAGTTTTTTAATATAAGATACTGTTTTAAATTTCTTATTTGCTCTATCCAGAGTGAAGGAGTGCAACTTATTTCATGTATGAATTATTGGAAAACATCTCTATCTTCTAAAAGCTTCTCTTCCATTTGATAGAAAGTGTTCCAGAACTGAGTACATTGCTGAGTTTCCCGGGAAACTCATAAAAGATCTGAGAGAACCAGAGCTTCCATTAAAAATGTTTTCCTGCTAAGAAAAAACTGTCTGCATCTATTACTTGGGATGATGAGAGGTGATTTTGATTCCATCAACAAAATACAGTTCCCACAGACACACGCTCTCAAATACAACAGCACGCAGAATTTCCTCCATGCAGGAAGAAGTATTCCACGTGGTTTTATCCACTTGCTGGCCATAGCGAATGATTTGATGCCAAAATTGCAAAGATACTCCCAATCCACAAAGACAGACAATGAGGAAAGCCATGTTTGGACCAAATCCAGGTCAACTTAACGACAAGCTTTGAAATAACAGAGAAGTTAGATTAAATGTGTTTCTGACTTAAGAAACAAAAATAGAAGCAAGATAGCTGTTACCAGAGTTTTATCAAATGTTTCAAGAAGCAAGTTATTTAAAAAAATTTTTTTTATTTGTTCTATTAGTTGTACATGACAGTAGAATGCATTATACATTTTGATAAGTCACACATAAATAGAGAGTAATTTCTCATTTTTCTGATTGTACGTTGTGCAGGATCACATCGGTCATGCAGCCAAGTCATACATGTACATGAGGGAATAATGTCTGTTTCACTCTACTATCTGTCCAACTCCCGTACCACTTCCCCTCCTTTCACTCCCCTCTACCTAATATAAAGTAACTCTGTTCTTCCCTTGCTAACCCCATTGTGAATTAGCATCCATATATCAGAGAAAACATTCAGCCTTTGGTTTTATGGGTTTGGCTTATTTTGCTTAGCATCATATTCTCCAATTCCATCCATTTACTGGCAAATGCCATAATTTTATTCTTCTTTAAAGCTGAATAATATTCCATTGTATATACACCATATTTTCTTTATCCATTCTTTGGTTGAAAGGCACCTAGGTTGGTTCCATAGTTTAGCTATTGTGAGTTGAGTTGCTATAAACATTGATGTGGTTATGTCACCACAGTCTGCTGATTTTATTCCTTTGGGTATAAACTGAGGGTGGGATAACTGGGTCAAATGGTGGTTCCATTCCAAGTTGGAACAAGTTATTTTTAATACAATCTTTGTAGCACTATTGTACACACATACTACACATGTACGTGATTTTGTAAACCATAAAAGTTTGATCTCACTTGCATATGGAATTTCATAAAGTTGAACTGATAGAAGCAGAGGAAAATGATGGTAACCAGAGACTTGGACCTGGCAGGGAGGGAGTAGAGAGAGGTTGATCCAGGTATGGAGTTTCAGATAGATGAGAAGCATAGATTTAGTCACCACAGAGTGACTAAAGTCAATGCATTGCATACTTCAAAACAACTAAGAGTAAATTACACTGAGGCTGGTGCCATAACTTGGCTATTGTGACTTGTGGTGCTACTAATATTTATTGCTACAGTATGTTGACTTTAATTATTTAGGATAAATACTGAGGAATGGTATAGCCGGGTCACATTGTGGTTCCATTCTTACTCTTTTGAGGAACCTCCATACTGATTTCTATAGTTGTTATACTAATTTACAAACCCACTAACAATATAGAAGTGCTCCATTTTCTCCATATCCTTTCCAGGATTTATTATTGCCCGTATTCTTGATGGCTGCCATTTTAGCTGGAGTGAGGATGAAATTTCAGTGTAGTTTTACTTTTTCCCAGTTGCTAAAATTGTTGAACATTTTTTCATATATTCGTTGGCTATTTGTATTTCTTTTGAGAAGTATCTGTTGAGGGGAGTTCATTTCCCCTTTTTAATTTTTTTTTCTTTTTTTAGATGGTAGTATTTTTGAGTTCTTGATATATTCTGGATATCAATCCTTTGCCAAAAAAGTTGTTAGCAAATATTTTCTCCCATTCTGTGGATTTTCTCTTTACATTCTTGTTTCATTTGCTGTGCAAAAGCTTTTTAATTTGATGCCATTCTATTGATTAGTTTTGGTATTATTTCCTTAGTTTTATGAATAAGGAAGTTGTTGTCTGCACTTATATGTTGGAATGTTGACCATATGTTTTCTTTCTGGGACTTTCACAAGTTTCTGGTCTAGTTCCTAGGTCTTTGATCTATTTTAAGTATTTTTGCATAAGGTGAGAGAGAAAGCTCTAGTCTCATTCTTTAACACAGGGATAACCAGTCTTCCCTGAACCATTTGTTTAAAAGCTATCTTTTCTCCAACGTATGTTTTTGGTGCATTCATCAAGGATCAGATGACCATAACTGGACAGGCTTGTCTCTGTATCTTCTATTCTGTTCCATTGTCTATGCCTTTCTTTTGATAGCAGTACCAGCAGTTTTTATTACTATGTCTCTGTAGTATAGTTTGAAATCAGTTTTTTTTTTTTTTTTTTTGCTTAGAATTGTGTTATGGTTTGGACATGAGGAGTCCCCTGAAAAGTCCTGTTAATGTAGAAATATTCAGAGGTGAAACAGCTAGATGATAAGAGCTATAACCTAATTAGTCCATCCTAGTTTGAATGGACCAACTGGGGAGTAATTGTAGGCAGGTGGGACATGGTTGGAGGAGGTGAGTCAGTAGCCATGTGTGTTGAAAGGGTTCATCTTCCTGAGACCCATTTCTCTCTCTCTTGCTGCTTCCCGACACCATCATGAGCTGAGCAGCCTTCCTTCCCACTAGGCCTTTCCCCCATGATATGCAGCCTCATCTTGGGTCCAACATAAAGGAGTCAACTGTCTACAGAATGATACCTCTAAAAATGTGAGCCCCAAATAAACCTTTCCTCCTCCAAGTTGTTCTCATCAGGTATTTTGGTTAAAGAAAGCAAAAGCTAACTAAAATAAACTGCTTTAACTATTCTTAGACATTTATTCTTCTAAATGAACATTTTAGGAATATTTTATCTAGTTCTGTGAGGAATATCAATGGTATTTTGGTGGGGATTGCATTGAATCTGTATATCACGTATGGTAATATGGCCATTTTAATATTAATTCTATCCATCCATGAATATGGGAAGTCTTTCCATTTTCCAGTATCTTCTCCAGTTTCTTTCTCCAGTGCTTTATAATTTTCACTGTAGAGTTCTTTTACAAAAGATTTGTTCCTAGATTTTGTTTTGTTTTGTTTGTTTAGGCTATTCACCTCTTTGCTGAATTTTTTATTATCACTAGCAGTCTCCTGGTGGATTATCTAAATATAAGATCATATCATCTGTAAACAGTGACGACTTGCCTTCTTCCTTTCCTAGTTTTAATCCCTTTTATTTCCTTCTCTTGCCCAACTGCTCTGGCTAGAATTTCCAGTACTGCATTAAATAGAAATGGTAAGAGTGGAAATCCTTATCTCATACTGAATTTTAGAGAAAATACTTTTAGTTTTTACCCATTCTCTATGATGTTGACTTTGGGTTTGTCATATCTAGCTTTACGATGTTGAGGTAAGTTCCTTCTATTCCTTGCAAAACTTAATTAAAGAAAACAACACCTGTACTACCATCAGTGCACCCTGCTCTAGTTAGTGCGTCATACCATGATTTCTTTCTTTCCTTTCAGCACTTCCCTCAAACACCCAAGTCCTGGTATCACCACCACTATCACAGACCTGAAAAACTCATTTTTGATGCCAACTTCAGAGCTTCATTTCTCTCATTTGGGCTACTGTGATGAACCCCCGACTCTGTTTCCTCTTCACATCTTATCAAGTCTTTTTTTCTTTCATTTCCCCATCCCCATTCACTTATGAGGTCAATTTCTCTTTAAAAACTATTTTTTTTTTCCTGGAAAACAAGGCCAAAAGTTCCTGGCATGCAACGTTTGTTAGAGTATGAGAACAGACTTCCAGTCACATTTTCTGTTACTTCCCCTTTTGTACCTTAAGCTGAGAGAACTCTCATCAGAGTCATTTTCTGGGTCACATAAATTCACAGTATATGGAAAGGTTCTCATACTTGCTGTATGTGTTATAACCTCTGACATCAGTTTGTCATGTGATCATTAAATCTAATTTCCAAAGTTGTAATATATGTATTTCAGGTTGAAAAACAAATTAAAATTCTTTTCTTTCTTTCTTTCTCTCTCTTTTTTTTTTTTTTTTACTTTTCATGTGAAGTAAAACAGTGTTATGTAGATAATGCAGATAAAGCAGGCTTAGATGTTACCTGCATGAAAAAAGTTAAGGGGAAAAATATCTTTGCCTTTTTGCATAACCCAGGTAAGATACAATAAGATTTGGATTAACCAAGAAGATTACCCTCCCTAAATCTTTATGTTCCAGAAGCTCTTACACAAAACAGCAGAGCATATTAATTAGAAATTGTGTTATCTCTTCTCCCATACACAATTTAAGAAAAAATGCAAGTAAAACAAATAGAGAGTAAAAGATATTGTAAAAGAGAAAAAAAAAAACCCCACTCAACTGTATATAAATTAGTTCTTTTAGTTCTAAGATTATTATAAATTAAAAGACCTTAGACCAAATAGTTTACTGAAGATAGAAAAAAAATATAAAAGGAGTGTCAACACAATGCATTTTAACAATTGAAAATGTCTCTCAAAGCAAGGATCTAGGAATGATATTGATGTTAGAGTCTATTAGCTATAAACATTATATTACAACTATTAATAAAAAACCAGACTATCTTTTGTGTTACACTTTGAGGAGCATGATGTAGGTGAACAGGATTTCTCAAGAGCAGTTAACCATTAGCTACTGCATACAAGTACCATCATCACAGGGATGTTGGCAGATCAAGGTTAATACTGGTATGGTGTCTATCCAGAGCCTCTTATTGGGTGAGGAGAAGTGAATATTTTATTCTATCTGTAATTTAATAAAATCTGTGACACATAAAGGGAATTTTTAAAAGGATTTAGTCCATTTCTGGTAGTGATTCTACTTTGGTGATAAGATTACATATTTATTTTATTTTACCTATGTATAATAGGACATATATATTATTGGCCAATGCTAAAATAAACTTGTTAGGTATCAGTGTTGATTTGACAGTAACATGTTAGTTCAAATCAAATAAAAACAGCACAAGCAACTTTACAAGAAAAATTAAGACAAACTGACTTTCTTTTCATTTCAGTGGATATCAGCTTTCCAAGAGCGTAAGACAAAGCTACACTTTATATTAAAACTATGTTTAGTTTCACTGTCACACAAAAGGTTATATGAATATAAGTTAACACAATTCAGATCAAGTGCTTTGAAAGTGCCCTTTCAGAGACTATTTATTTATCACAGAAGTCAGGAACCTAAATATTTTAAGTGTGGTCCTGGGAGTTCTTTTTTTAAAATTTTATTTGTACCTTTTAGTTATATACAACTGTGGAGTATATTTTGACATATTTACACAAACATGGAATATGACTTATTCTAATTAGGATCCCAGTCTTGTGGTCGTACATGATGCGGAGATTCATTGTGGTGTATTCATATAGGTACACAGGAAAGTTGTGTCAGATTCATTCCTGGGAGTTCTCGCAACTGACTTTAGAACATTAAGCTGAACTGGAAAGTAGACATTTGAAAAATACAATTTAAGTTTTACAAAAACCAAGATATGGTAGAAAACCTTCATCTTTTCACGTTTGTTTTCAACCAAGTGAAAAAGAACTTGACTAATGATGCTGTTTCAACGCTGATGCTGGGAAGTAATCATCAGTGGTTTCAGAATCAGAAACAGGTGTGCCCACATGGTTGAATGAGCAGAATGAAAAACAATCCCCTCCTAATGTCACTGTACATAATGGACTGCTTCATTGCTGCTTTTGATGAACATTATGTTCAATCAGATACTAAACATAATTCCATCGGGATTGTGTATCTTGAAAGAACCATGTAATTGAGATCTTAAATCCTACATGCCAGAATAAAGGCTTACAGGTTATTATAATTTAATTTAAACTGGGTGTAAAAATTGCCCATCTATTTTTGTATTCCGAGTATATTAATTATGAAATAGTCAAACTCAGGTAATTAGAAACGCCATCAGTACAGTGATTGCTGAATCACTGAGTGATAATGTTTTTATATTAATGTGAAATTAAATTTAAAAGGACCATGCATGAGATGACATGAAATTATGGAAAATAAATAATCTACGATGAATTTAAAACATGTTGCTTAAGCCTGAATATGTGTGAGTATCGTGTATGCAAGGAAACATAATATTATTCTCCTTGCTAATGTTCCCTTCCTTAATTGTATTGTTTCTGTTACTTATAATTTAGTTATGTGACATAGTCTGATTTGCCACATTGGCTGTGGATATGGAGCATATAGTTAAGAGGATAAATCTCACTGCTGATACACTTCGACATATATTAAATATACATTTTGTAATTTACAATGAAAGACTAATTTGTTATTTAAGAAGTTGTTTATTTTTAGGTGTTCTCAACTATAGTTCCTGAAAAAATACATGTAAATCTATCAATGCTCTTGAGCACTTCTTAAATTTGCAAAGTAATGATTTTATCTCTCTTAAGATATTGGATTATCTTACCCTATATCATGGTGAAATTTTGGCAGGAACAGTTTAACTAGGCTTCCCTTCTCCTTTCACTTTGATTTCCTAGCAGTCTTCTACCTTATCTGCAGTCTCATCTGTGTTTATGACTTCATCTCTGACTTTTATACCGAAGACCTGTAAATTTAAATCTATAATAAAGACTTTTTCTCAGGTACACATTTTCAACTACCTACTGGACATAAGTATCTGCAAATCCTAAAGGTGCTTACTGGTCAGTAAGTTCAAAATTATACACTTTGTGTGACTTCTCTAGGCATAGTTTACTCTTCTCCTGAATTCTTTTTTCCTTTTTTTTTTTTCCTCCCAAATTTTTGATCATGTTTAATGATGCCCTCACCTATTCAGTGCTGGAGACCTGTGTCATATCCTTCTTTCTATTATTTTGTATGTACAACCCTTCTTTCTATTATTTTGTATGTGCAACCCAGGATAAAGTCCTTTACAATCTAATTTTATTTAAAAGTGAAAATTGTAAACAATGCTCTATGAATGCCTTCTGTTTACTCGGATTAACACTCAGCTTGGTGCTGTGGATGTATCAGTAAATGAAATGGACAGGATCCCTGACCTCATGGGACCTATAGGGATATGGAGGACAGTTAAGCAAAAGGGAGAAATGTAACATGTAAAATACAAGGATAATTTCAGACAGTGATGACCATTAATAGTGAAATAAGATTGAATGATGTAAAAGAATAATTATTGTGTTGTTAGGACTAATAATAATAAAAGCATCAATAATAAAATTGGAAATAATTGTTGCTTTGAAAATAAAAAGAATAATTGGGGATGAATATCTAAGGAGGAATGTCTTTCTGAGAAAAGTACCTAAGCCAATAAGACAAAAGAGGAATGATCAAATAAAGACGTTCCTGTGAAGATACAGAAGAATGAACTTGTGTGTCTATATCTGTGTGCATACATTTGTGTCCACACTTCACAGAAATATATTCTACACATATGAAACCTTCATATATGATCTCTGATGTTCTCTAGGGTTTGGTTTAATTGTATCACACAAATAGCTTAGACTAGAATTTTCCTTACAACAAAAAATTACTGCAATAACTATTTTTCCTTTATTTAAAAAAATTTTTTTTAGTTGTACATGGACACAATACCTTTATTTTGTTGATTTTTACATGACGCTGAGGATCGAACCCAGTGCCTCTCGCATGCTAGGGAAGTGCTCTAAGCCCAGCCCAATAATGATTTTTGATGGTGCTCTGAATGTTCTTAAATTCCCTCTCAGATGTGCTAACCTTGTTCTCTGCATATTTAACCGCTATGAACTTAATCAGCTGCCCTCATGGTCGCTTTAGCTCCTAGGGTTTTATCAAGAGAAACATTGAAATGAGTTTGGAGGTTGAGAGATGAAAGTGCTTGAGGGTATTTATTTCCTAGTGTCCTTCCTCCTCATGCCATGATCTGGCAACTGATTTGCTCCTGGACTGGAGAATTTGGCTTCTCTCAGAAAACCCTTGCTCCAGGGCCTCAGGTTCCTTCCATTGGTTCCTTCCAGGCTTCCAGGGGCAAGGGCCTCTGTGTTAACCCTGCATCTCTTCTTGAATTCCTTAACCCATCCATACCTATGGAAACAGTCCCTTGAGAAACACTCCTCAATTACTTATTCTGAATATTTATCTCTGTTCTGCAGGGACTCACAATGACAATGCTGATTACTGTTGAGCTAACCACTGAGCAATCAGAACATTTTCTTTTCCAAATTTTTCTTCACTAAGTATTAAAACTCATTTTTTTGGGCATTTTTTTCTTGGTATCCCAAGCTACTATACTAATTCTTCCAAAATTCTCTAACACAAGTATTAAACCCCTAGAGAGATTTTCCATAAGGTCAAATCTCTTAGGTGTTGCCAGTTAGCATTCCCCGATACTGCTCTCCTAAAGATGTTTTATTTCACTGTGAAAGGACTGATCTCTGGGCTTGCTATGTAGTTACTTCACTTTACTTCCACTTTGTGTCACTCTGATGGAATCTAAATTGGCTGGACATAGAATTTTCTTCAGAATTTTGCAGGTTTTGTTCCTATAATTTTTCTTTTTCATTCTTTTTTTTTTTTTTTTTTTGTACCAAGGATTGTACCCCAGGGGCTTAACCACTGAGCCATATCCCCAGGTCTTTTATCTTTCTTTTGAGATAGTGTCTTGCTAAGTTGCTAAGGCTAGCCTTGAACTTAATGAACCTCCTGCCTCAGCCTCCGGAGTTGCTGGGATTACAGATATGCATCACCAAGCCTGGCAGCTATAATTTTTAAGGTTGTAACTTGTAACAAAAGATACAAGTCTTTAGCAATTTTTGACATATGCATGTGTATGTGTTTTGCATATATTCAAATATGTATGTGTGTGTATATCTGTGCATATGTATATATTTTATATTCCAAGAATTGTTTTTTGTTGTTTATTGTTCTTTTTCATGCCTTTATTTCTTGTTTTGAGGGTGAAATACCATTTTTCTCTCTTTCACTGAGAGTATGAATTATATTTTGATTTTAAAATTTCTTTTGCTTTGCTTTTGCTGAGTGCCAAGATTCATACCTGTTTTTTTTCTTTTCTGCCTCACTGATTTTTGAGAGAATTCGACACTCTAGACATAATTAGGATGCCTCCATTCATTCTTGGCACTAAAAGATAGAAAAGGCCTGCAGCAGAGATATAGAACCTTCAGTTTGAAAAATTTAACTTACTTTGTCCATTTTCAGTGCATAGATTCTGCCGCTAGACCTGATATCCTAGCGTAGAGTCCTTTTACACACCTCTCTCTCTCTCTCTCTCTCTCTCTCTCTCTCTCTCTCTCTCTCTCTCTCTCTCTCTCTCTCCTTCCAGGGTAGGAAAAGGATAAATACGGCAATAGAGAACTAGGGGAGAAACCTGGGTCTAACAACATCCTAGATACACTTGAGACAATTCTGTTTTTGTATGTGTGCCGCTTCACTTTCTATAGGACTTGGTGCCTTCAGTCTTCAGACTTTCCAGGGTTGACAGGGATTGATTGGTTTCTTATTGGTACCTCCCTACTGTCAGCTGGAGGTCAAACATCAAATTTACAAAAATGAGGTGCACTCTCTCACACTTTCCTGAATCCTTCCTCATTTCTTATCTCCCTGTACATCTAAACTTTTTCTATTCACTTGCATTCATTTTAGCCTTGTTTTGAAAGGAAGTACAGATCAATGCAGGGGTTTAATTTTCTATGTTCAAGGGACAGCTGCATTTTAAAATTTTAACATGTGCATTAGATTACAGAAGAGAAAAACCTTGTTAAGGTAATAGAGTTTGTTTAGGATTAGATAGCTACATTAGGTGTACCTTGTGTTTCAGAATTTCGACATTTGAATGATTCCAAAATATGAGATGAGAAACTATCTAAAAACTGTACTTGATAGAACAAGGGTGATTTAAATTCAGAAACAAAAATTGCATCGATTCTCTCTCATAATGGCAAAGTCATTAAGATGTACAAATGCAACATTTTAAAACTGGCTAAAAGTGGTAAGAAACAAGTCACAGTAAACTCACCTCATGTTCTTTGTAGAACAACTATTAAAAAGTGAATCATACGGACTTTCTAGACGTTGAACAGATCATTTCCCAAAATGAAGCAATGTGTGCCAAACTAAAGCACCACTGGGCTGGCTCCAGGGCCAGGGGATGACCTGTCCAAAGACTAAAGGAATCGATTGATACAACCAGAAGGACAGGTTGTAGATGACACGGCACAGGTCTGCTCCCTGTGCCCTCTGCTCCTTGGGATTTAAGTTAATGAGAAGACACATGTACTCAGAATGTTGAACAGTTGCATGAAACTAGGAAATAAGAATGTGAAGAAGATGGGGGAGGACTAAACAATATGGAAAGCTGATAACAGTAGGATTTGAACAATTTCATTATAGCCTGATATTTTATAAAAGGAATTTTAAAGCTATAGTCTGATGCTTAAGTCTAAGATACTACCTGGATACACAAAGTAAGGAAGAAACATTGTGACTTTAGCACCCCTGAAAAATTTGTACAGGTATGATTAACAAAGCATTTAATAAAATATGTGCTGAGTACATATGATGTGTAAGTCAGTAGTTGCAGTTGCAATGAAAGAGACAGAAACCCTGTTTTCAGTGAGTTTACATGTGAACAAGGGAAACAACATGTTTGTGGTTAATTAAAATTGAGGCCTAACAAAAGAGAACAATTAATGTTATTGAATGCTAAAGTATAGATGAATTAGCTAGAAATATTTGATGCCATCTTAGGTCACAGTAAAAAAGGTATATAGTACCTAGAAGAAGAGAAATATTTTCAAGTGATATTTATCAGCACTTATTATGCTGAGAACTGTTATGTTATCTTAATTCACACAACATCTCTATGAATTAGATATTGTTAAACTCTGAGATTTCAGACTGAACAAACAGAGTGCAAGTCTGCTAACAGACTTATCCAAAGACACGGATGCCAAGTTCAGGAAGTGAGATCTGCACCAAAGACCTCTCACTCCAGATTTTAAAGGCTTTACTACTTTACTACTGGACTGAGAAAAATCAAAGCCTTCTTGATTTCACACTGTAATAAGAGACACATGATAACCTGAACCCGTCCAGGTGAGAAAAACCAGGTTTCGGGAGACCTCTAAACTTCATAATGAAGATAAAGGAATGGATGATATTTAACCTGAAAGGAGAAGACAAAGATGAATAGTTATTCATTCAATCTACAGTCCCAAATCTCTGCTTTCAGAGGTTTGTCTTCTAAGTGAAGAAGCAAGCAATGTTTTTACATAGCAGATAATTTTCAAAAGTACTTTATAGAACAGTGGAGAGCACTATAAAGAAAACAAAACTAAAAAAGAAAATAACCACGAAAAAAGGATGCTATACAATATTGAAGAGGCAGGTTTGGAACTTTTCATGGAGTGGCTGGAAAAGATTTCACTGAAAAGGTGGTTTTTGAGTCAATATCTGAAGGAAATGTCGGATGGATAACCCTGTGGATAATAATGGGGGTTGACATTCTAGGAAGAGTAATATTAAGTGCAAAGACCCTGAGGTAAGACTGTGGCTGCCCCATGAGGAAACAATAAGGAAGCCTGAGTGGCAAGAGGGTGAAGGGGAGGAGGTGAGAGAGACAACAAGGCGCCAGTCTATGCTGAAGCTTTTAGAGCCTCATAAAGACCTGGCTTTCCCTTTGAGTTAGAATGGAGACCCACTGCAAGGTTCCATCAATGAGTGCCATAAATGGACATGTTCTAACCAGATTAGTCTGCTGCATATAAATGATAAACTAGAGAGATAAGGACAAGCAGAATTGGAGGACTGGTCAGACAGCTATTATGAAATTCAGAGGTGAGATGATGGTGAATTGGAAAAGAAAGAATAGGAACAGTGCAAATAGATTGGATTTGGGTCATATCATGAATGTAGTGTGCCCACAGAAATCCCAGTTGACTTAAATGAAGTGTAGGAAGAAGGGAGGAGTCAATGGAGACACCAGTTCTTGTGCCTGAACTGGTGTGTCATTAACTGTGCGAATGGTGTGTGATTAACTGGGTTGGATCCATATTCTGAGATCTCTTTGAACCTACAAAATTTATTCCATTTACTATTTATCTAAGTGGAAATACCAAGAAGCAGTCGGACTTACAGATCTAGAATTCAGGAAGATGCAAATTTATTCTCACATTATAGATGGTATTAAAAACTGTGATAATATCGGAGAAAATAAATTCAAGGGCTGGACCAAGGAGTACAGCACTGTAATTTTTATAATTCTCCTGCACAGAAGCAGGAGAGCCAGTGTGCTGTCCCAGAATGTCCAATCAATGGCAGCATAAACTCTTACTGAAGGCAAAATAAACTATTGTGCCAAATGCTCTCCACAGTGAAAGTTAGATGGGAACTAAGAAATACACCCAGAATTTAGAAACGTGGAACTCTTCCGTGACCTTGAAGGACATGCCTGTAGAGGTGGCGTGTCTCAGAAATCTAAGTCTGAGACCCAACTGAGGGAGAGAAATGGATGACAGTCATTGAAGACAGCATTTCAAAGGGCATCTGCTGTAAAAGAAAGGAGCAATGCGGGAACTAAGGGAACTAAGGGGTTAGGATTTCTTATTGTTGTTTTTGCTGCTTACTTTCTTTATATTTGTTTTGTTTTTCTTTGGTGGGGAGAGGGTAGCATTGATGTATGCAGAAGGCAAGAATCCAATCAAGGGGAAAAAGTGATAGGAAAGGGAACAGGGACGACTGGTGGGGTGGGTGAGAGAGGTTGGGAGAGGGATTGTTCTATTAAAAGCAGGAAGAGTTCAACCTCAACAAGAGAGAAGGAGAGATACATGGCCTACGGGAATGGATTTAAATGTAAAAAAGACCTTGTTCTGAAGGTCTTGTTTTGTGACATGTAATAGCACAGAATATGCCAACAGGATGGATGTTATGAGATGAGAGAATCAGGCTCAGTGAAACCAAGATATTTCCATGAAGGATGTGTGGAATTCCTGGGGTTTTCACTGCGCGCTAATCAGCTCCCCTGGGAATGGATGAAGAGAGCTGATCTCTCCTGGGTGCTTATTCTGAGAAGCACACTGGGTGAGATGCTATGTATACCTGATCTCACCTGGTTGACTTGACACTTCCATGTCGTACAAAATACTCCCACCATGCAGAGGAGGAAACAAACTCCCACGGATTGAGTAGCACGTTCCAGCGTTTTCCAACATAGAGTAAGTGCTACAAAGGTGGGCAGGTCTAACTGACTCCCAAAAGCTATGACCTTCATACCACGTGGTCTTGCAGCTCCACACAGCTGCACTTTGAGTGCTAAAGATGTAATAGGGTCAGTTTACTTATTTTCAGAGTGTGAGGGTGATATAGTATAAACTTCCCAATTATGGAAAATCCTATGCTTCTCTTTTCTGATTGGTAGAAGTTAGGCTAGGTTCTCTGACCCATTCTAAGCTATGAAATAATTCCCCACTTAAAAGAGTGTACAAAAGCTCTCCCTCCTTTTTACCATTTACTCTTCCCCACCCACACTTTTCCTCCCCACAAAAGATGAAGCACTTCTTGGAAGAAGGACTCAGCTCCAGGCATAACCTTAGCCCTGTCCCAGAACATGCCCTGCACCCAGTCTCTATTAAGTTGAATTGAAGATGATTAGCAGTTAACTCTTTTTCAGCAATCAGGGCTGCAATCTGGTCTTTCTCCATCAGGGTCCAACTATTCAGCAGGGAAATATTTTTATCAGGCTTACTCGATTAAAGATTGCTGGAGACACTTCTATTGGTAGGTGGTTGGGATAGGTTGAAGGAAAACATTACCTTGAGTAGATCTTTCCCACTAGTGTACCACAACTATAAGTTAATTCTGTTAGGAAATTAAGGATACAAAAGAAAATTGGTGTGTGGGTGTGGCTCAGTGGTAAAGCACTTGCCTGTCATGTGAGAGGCCCTAGGTTTTATTCCCAGCACAGAAAAAAAAAAAAAAAAAAAAAAAAAAAAAGTTAAGAGAGAGAGAGAGAAGCTGGGCACAGTGGCACATGCCTGTAGTCCCAGCAGCTCTAGAGGCTGAGGCAGGAGGACCTAGAGTTCAAAGCCAGCCTCAGCAAAAGCAAGGTGCTAAGCAACTCAGTGAGACCCTGTCTCTAAATAAAATACAAAATAGGGCTAGGGATGTGGCTCAGTGGTTGAGTGCCCCTGAGTTCAATCCCTGGTATGAGAGAGAGACAGAGAAAAGAGAGAGAGAGAGAGAGAGAGAGAGAGAGAGAGAGAGAGAGAGAGAGAAGGAAAGAAAGAAGCGGAGGAATAGGAGGAAGGAAGGAAAAGGAAAACTGGTTATATAGTTTTAATATCAATATTTATTTAATGTAAAACAATGTGCTAAAAGATTTGAAATAAAAAAAATATTCTATTATCAAAGTTTTTCAAGTAAAAAGTATTCTATTATCATATTTTCCTAGTTAAAAAATAACCTTAGTATCATGGATGCTAAATATTAAAATTCTTTGGGCATGCCTACTACTAAGTGTGTTCATATTTAGTGGTAGTTTCTGATGTTCATAGGCAAACATTCAAACTTGTTTTTTTAAATCTTTTAAAGTTTCTTAATGGCCCTAAACTATAGCTTTAAGTACAAATTCAAATTATTCAGGATGGAGTGTTTTCATTCTAAAAGAATATTGAAATAAAATTAAACAAAGTGAAAAACAATGGAAATGCACAGGATATATCTTCATGAATTCAGTATTATCTTTACTTTAAAACTTCCCTTTGATGGGATTTGTTCTGTTGCTTTAAACCCAGGCATTATGCAGGAGTCTGGATTTGTAGATAAACAGAGGTGTTTTTGTATTTTTTTCCCATTTCTGTACCAAAATTATTAAGGCGATTAATGTTTTTTTTTTTTTAATTTCCAGGAACCTAAGTTATGCAAATGATCTATAACTTTCTTTCCTCCTCCTTTGCCTTTAGTGAGCTCTTGCAGAGGGAGTGACAGGACAGTTCAGTGTGTAGACTGACAAATGGCACATAGGGATCTCTAATATTGGTCAGGAGTTCTTCCTGAGTGGCAGTAAAATGCTGAGTCCAGCCCTCTACTCCTTTTGTACTGGAGTGTTCAGAGAGATGAAGGGCAAAGGTCTATCTGCCCTGCAGAATCCATGTAAGTAGGTTCCATCAATCTCCCTAAAGTTCTTTGAACACTGTAGAGGATAACACTGTGTAGGTGGAGTATACAACAACAAAAACCAACATGATCATCTAAAACTCCATAGGAAGCTAATGGAAAAATAAGGACCTCATCCTAAGATGTGTGTCTTTGGGTTGGGGAGGCAGCTGCTTACTACAGGCTACCTCTTCCTGACTGGGTTCTCTAATTCCTTTAAATACATTTTATGGATGAGGGTTTATGAGGACACTTAATCTGAGGCATTATTAATCTTTAATAATTTTATTTTTTTCTGATTGTTTTATAAACATAATTGCAATTTAAGGACTCTGGTTCCATTTTCAATCAAATGTATTTTTGCTATGACCAACAGTAAATACTATTGACCTATTTTGGAATCCAAAGGTTTATCTCCCCTCTAGACTTGTCAGTAATGACAGGTAGTTCAATTTAAAATGAATACTAATAGACTCCTGTCAAGAAAGGAAGCAGGATTCTGCTTAATTGTTTACCTTTCACGTTCTGCTGCAAGCAGGGTTCCTGGTGTCAAGTAGCTCACAGTCAGGGTTTAAAAAAGGAAGTAAACTTTAATTCCATAATTGGTTAAGGATGAAGTTTGCAATTCAGCATGAGTTGGACTTTTATAATCTTACTGCTATATATTCACATATTCTTCATATATACTTACTACTGATATATGTGTTATATCAAATATGGTAAGTATCCTCTTCAAGGGAAAAAAATCACACATTTTTGCATGCTAAAATTTAGAAAAGTATCAAATCTAAATAACTTTCTTATTCCTATTCTTCTAACATTTTCCACTCTACAGAAGTGGGCAGAGGAGGCAGTATCTGTAGGTTTGAATAAGTTAAAATGTGTAAAACTTCTAACGTTTACCTTATTTCTCATCATCATGTTTTACAAAGGAGTAGCAAAGCTTTCACTTTTAAAACAAAAATGTGGGTGCATGCATTTGAGTGATAAAAAAAGACTTGGCTAATACTAAATGAATTAGAAGTCCTGGCAAATTCAACTGCTTCTAGGGACCAGTGTGGAGGTCTGGCTATTGAACAAGAGGAAGTTCTAATAGAATAGTGCTAAATTGAAGATGTAACACTCACTTAAAAGCATTCAATTAGGGTGGATACTGAAGTACCCAGGGCCACTTTACTACCAAGCTACATCTCCAGTCCTTTTTTATTTTTTATTTTGAGATAGGCCTCACTAAATTGCTGAGGCTGGTCTTGAATTTGTTATCCTCCTGCCTCAGTCTTCGAGGTTCTTGCATTACAGGTATGTATCACCGCATCCAGCTCAAATGCAAACCCCTAAAAATGTTCAGACCCAAAACACCTCTGCAGACTGCCACCCATTTATTGTCCTCTCATATATTTTTTATATAGATAACTTTAATTTAATTACTTTAATTAATTTACTATTTTAATATCCCACCCCCACAAGAATATTGGAGCAGAGTTTTTCTGGACTTCTTATTACAATGGAAAGGTAGATTCAGTTATTCCTGGGAATACTTGTGAGACCTAAAGGTCTAATTCACCCTTGGATTAGAATCTGTTGCCAAAGGTTTAGCATGGCCCCAGGTTTCCCAACTGTACTTCCTCAGCAGGCATTTTTGAGTTATAGACACAAAAGCATCCACAACATTTACTTCACATGTGAGTTTTGAGGAGCAAGAAGACAAAGACAAAGACAAAGATATAAGTTCTTTGCTTCACCAGAGTGGAGAGCTCAGGAAAGGGCTGAGGGAGGAACTTGAAGTCAGGCAGCCGTGTTTATTCCCTCTGCCCTGCACAGGGGTGAATCTGGGATACGAAGGGGCTTGCTTTCCTGCTAAGACATATACATAAATTTTCAGAAATCCTGCCTTGAGTGGTCACCTCCATAATGAATAAATCATTGCCAGATTTTCTGTAGTGCTTTTGTATTAACTAAATAAACAAAAGACATATTTGTTAACTGTAGTCTAATTTTAGAATAGAAGATGTACATTTAAAGTTTGTTAAGCACTTTATAGTTAATGGATGGACAATACTTTTCAAAAAGCATCTCCTTGTCTCTAAGAAGCACTGTTAATTGCCTAATTACTGTTGGTTCCAATTAGGGGAAATATATAAGGCATATATGTATCAATCACTCAGTTCTGTGACATCTTTGTCTCTTAAGTAGAAAAAGTCATTTTAAGTCCATATAGTATTTTCATCTTATGCTTATTATTTATTAACATTACAACTAAGTAAAATATTTAAAAAAGAACCATGTGTGTTTGTGTGTGTGTGTGTAGTATGTTTGGCAACAAAAACATAATGGTATAAAAAATACACATACACACACATACAATTAGCGTAAACATTAGTTAGTGTCTAGGAAAGCTTGCTGCTCAGGGCAGTGAGATAAGAAGGACTCCAAAGAATGTGATAATGAAGAAAATGTAAAGGAGAAACTGGTCACTTCCCTTTCTCCAATTTTTAGGTGAGGATCAAAACAGAGTGACCTTGGTTGTAAAACATGAGAATGTGCACATAAGCCATCTGAAGAAATCCATGTGTCCAGTGGACATGCAATATATCCTATATATTCCCCCTGCTTGTAGGGTGGTGTAGCCCTTCATTTTGTCCTGGCTACCTTTGCTGCGGTATGTGAAAATAATATAATGTCCAAATCTTCCCCATTGAGACTGAGTCCTCCACATTCTTTCTTTGGGATGAGAAAACAGTATGCTGGGATCTTGGCAGCCCTGGGATTGAACACACACACACACACACACACACACACACACACACACGTGTTCATATAAAAGCAAATCCTTTATCAGTAGTCAGTGGGGCTAATATTCATCTTTGCTTCTTAAAAATTCCACTTTCAGTGATTCTATTCTCCATATCTTTTATTGATTTCAAATGACAAGCATTTGTTTATATTTCTGATAGAACATTTCATTTTGTGTCAGTTTATACTATGCGGGGGAAGTGAGAGAGGAAAAGCGGGAGAGATAGAGATCTATCCCATTCTCCTCATGATAAAGTTCATGTAATTCAAATAATGAGTAAATGAATCTATAGACCTTACCTCTAATCTTCAAATAAATAAAACAGTAAGATATTCATAAGTATTTTCCTGTGTTTAAAGTTGGAGGTAGTTATTTAGTTTTCATTTATAGTTGTACTTTAAATTCAATGTTTTTAATACTTCTGCTAGTAAATTATGATTAGGTATAACTCATATTCATAAACACATACACTTTTCAAAAAGTGGAATGTCAAGTTGGAGTTAGCCTACATGTTATGGGTTGAATGAGCTAATTAATACAGAGGAATTGGAACTTGATTTGGAAAACTTCCCAGAGTGTGCTCTGGAAATAGGATGTAGTTGGACAACAATATGCTTAAGAGGTTAGTCACGTGGCTTATGGGTCCAATCAACCATCTCAGCAGCAGCAGGAACAGAGATATCCAAGGAGGATATGTGTGAATCATTTCAGCATCCATGGGAGACTGACAAAGTTTTGAAAAATTTATACCAGCATTAAAAACTGTCAGCCTAGACTGAAAAGGGATGGAGATGGATGGGGCTGAATGAGAGAAGAACGACTCTGAGGCCAGAGCCACCGGCCTCAAGTTGAAGTTGGCCAAATGGCATCCTTGATCTGGGCTGGAGAAACCACTTCCCAGGTGGAACAAAAGCATGAGGTTGCCTCTCCGGTGGCCAGAAAGACAGAACTTTGAGCCCCAGATGATTTTTCCCCAGCCTTAAAATCTAATGAAATGACACTGATGGGCTTGGGATGTGCTTGGGAACCATGACCCTCCTTTTCTTTACTGTCTCTCCCTTTTGAAGTGGAAATATCTGTGCTATGCCTGTCCCACCATTATATTTTGGAAGTAGAAATGATGTGTCCAGGTTTCACAGGTCCACAATGGAAAGGAATTTTCCTGGATGGATTATATCCAGAGTCTCACCCACTCTGGATTTAGGATGATTTAAAGATAAGATTTGCCTTCCATAACAAGTAGGGTAATGATAGCCTATACCAATCTATGATAGGTTTCAAAACAACCTAAAGAGTGTGACATTGCCTAACACTTGAAGAGGCAGACATGCGTGTTACCCCGATGTGATCATAATACATTATGAATATGCATCATATGGTACCCTATAAATATACACAAATATTATGACAAAAAAGTACAAAAAGATAAGATTTGATCTCATCTGATGTTGAGATGGGTGAATATATTTTTCAAGTTGGACAAACATGAATTGAGAGGAACAACAGCAGGTGTACAGTTGAATTGCATCTCCTCAATCAGATATACTGAAATCCTAATCTCCCATATCTATAAATTGATCTTATTTGCATTTTACATTAGGTAAGTAAGCCTAGTCTAGTATGCTTGGTCTCCTTAAAAGAAAAGAGAGACAGACAAAGACACAGAATGAAGGTGGCCACGCTAAGATAGAAAGAGACTTCAATTTTGATAGGACAATCCACATTAATGCTAAATTTAGCCTTTGAAAATAGAAGTAACATCTTAAAAACTCAAGTGATTACCCCAATAATCCTCTCAAAAGTTTTTTAACATGTTGACAATCACCTTTCCTTTAGATGTACTTAATTTATTTGCATGTATGTAAGTCTTTTACTTAACTTTAAATGGGTATATTTTATGTATGGTACACAGATACAGAGTTGCATGCATGCGTTTGTGAATAAAGAGTAAAAAAATATTTATTGAGTCTAGACACAATGTGCGCATGTGTGTGTTTACGCTATATCCAATTTGCAGTATCTAAATCTTTCTTTTGTTAGTAAAACTGTTTAGAAGTATTTTCTTCCTAAGGAACAATACTCTAGATACACAGTGTCTACTTACCGTGGTTGGTCCTGCTAGTCCTTTAAAGGCACACAGTTATCACTGCCTTTCAATGTGTAACCCTTATGGAATGAGTCTTTAAAAAAATATGAAAGAATTGAATAACAGAGAAAGATGGCCACCATTAAAAAATGATATACATTCTTGTATATTAATTACATTAATGTTCAAATGTGATGCATTTAGCAGGGAACCTCCTTCAAAGCTTGCAGTAGCACTTGTATCAAGCTGCTCTATTCAGCTTGCTGCTATGACAACTATCCAGGGGCAAATGTCAGGTCAGTTCTCTGCATCTGTGCTTTGGTTTAATTGCTTTGTCAGAAACCTAATAGCTGTCTTCTTTTTCTCACTGAACAGTGAAAAGCCACAGTGACCAAAGAACTAAATATTGAGACATTATTTGTCTGCTCTGTAGCCTATACTCTTGGTTCCAATCATGTTGTATTTGTGATTTTCTCTATTTGATGCTAAAACTGAGTTTACCAGGCTGTCACACAACATTTTAAATTGCAGCATTAACCCCCATGTCTACTTCTCTATCTGGTCATATATTGTCATTGTCAGGCTTGAGCCTTCTTATTGTGTTGGCAGGCATCTCATTAAAAGGTTCTTTCCTTCCCTACAACAAAACTCTTTGCAATGCTACATCAAGCTTACATATGGATTTTATGAAGTGCCTATATCATCCCATTTATAACTCGGTATCTTTTGGGGCTCAGAGTGATAAAAAGCCAAGGCTTAATCCCAAAGAGTGATATAAAAGTGTAGTTTCAAACAACATTCCAAAAGACACCTGGAGTCCATTGCATGTTAGCTATGTATGTAATATAGTACTAAAATATGTTGCATTGAGCACTGGAGCTGTATAGAGAACTAGGAAGGAGACTTAGTTTTGTGAACGAAGTTTTGATCTAGAGGCGCTCCTTAAAACAGGTGCACCTTGAGGTGTATCTTCAAGGAAGCATAGGAGTGAAACTGGAGCTGAGAACACCTGGGCCAGGGAATGCTGATGGAAGAGTGAAGGCATGCGCCATACTCAGACACCCCTACATCACCCAAATGTCATTCATATGGAAAGAAAAGAGGAGCAGCAAGGAGGGACTGCATTTTCTATTTGTCTACTTTTTGGTTGTAAATAATAACATAAATAGTACATATCTTACTAAGTCTTGGAAAAGAGTGAGAAAATATATGTGAATGCAAATTTAAACTACAAAATGACAAATATAAGTATACTCATGTATGATGTACTGCTCATATGTATCCTCATTCACTTCCTAAATATATTCAAAATGATATTTATGATAACTGAATGGTGAAGAATTTGGAACTTAAATGTGGATGTGGGTATTTGAAATGGTTTCAATAAATTTTGCTACTAGAATATAAATAATCAATGGTAGTTTAAGAAATGTATTAAATGTAAAGAAAGGGTCTTATATTTTTAAAAAAATAATTCAAATGCATGATTGAGAAATTAAAGAAAAATCCATGGGTAACTGGGCAGTTTCTGAGACAGAAAATTTTCTTCACATGTGCAGAAATTCATTCAAAGATTGACAGCTTCATGGAACTTCTGAAACTTGCTTCATAGGCAATAATTAATGATAGAAAAATGCAATTGAATTAAACTAATGTGACCTTCTGAGTTCTGCATCCAAAGTAATATTCAAATTCTTGCATGCTATGAATGTATGATGACATTAAGAGTTGAAATTTATGAAGCATTCTGATTTTCATTATTCAGAACATTACCCTGAAATCAAAAGGGAGTTAATTTTTTTGTACTATGTTGGTCTTTTTTCCTCCCTTTTAAAGGGAAATTCTGTTTCTAGTAACATGGAAAAAAATCCCTGAAGAAAAAAGGAAGGAAAGAAGCATAGAAGGAAGAAAAATCTAAGCTGAAAACTAATTTCTGAAGGCCTGTTCCTTTTTTTTTTCTTTTTTTTTTTTAAGAAAGAAAATACTAACATATATTATAGTACATATATTCTTTTAAAAAATCCATGGATATTTAATTTATGGAATTCTTTACATCACTGGCATTAGTAACATGCATTTAGTGTCCAAATATTATATTTTCCATTGAAAGATGACTATTTAAATCTACTTATGTAAACTTCATTTACATTTAACTTAATTTGGGTCTAAAACATACTGGAGTTGTGTCTGTATATAAGTGTTTCTTTTTTTTTCCCTAATACAAATATATATATATATTTTTATCAAAGCACTTATGGAATACTTGCTAAATTTTCCCAAAATTTTCAGTTGTTTATAAGCCCATACATTAGTGTGCAGTCTTGGAACAAATGTGGTAGTCCTTCAAATGCAAGATTGTTTTTGTAAATTAATTATTTTTTAAAATTTTTTACAGTGTGCATTTTGATTCATTGTACACAAATGGGGTACATCTTTTTGTATCTATGGTTGTGCATGATATAGATTCATACCATTCGTGTAATCATACATGTACATAGGGTAATGATATTGGTCTCATTCCATCATTTTTCATATCCCTCCTCCCTCTCATTTTCTTCTACATAATCTAAAGTTCCTCCATTCTTCTCTCACTCCCCATCCCCCACCCTCATTATATATCATCATCCACTTATCAGGGAAAACATTTGGCTTTTGGCTTTTTGGGATTGGCTTATTTCACTTAGCATGATATAGCCTGTTTCTTTTATTAAATAAATTTACTTTAAATTATCATTAGTAGTATTAGTATTAGTATTCTAGTACTTACATCTTTTTGTACTTTTGCTTCCTGGACTCTATCCAGAATTCAGAACCATAATTTCTATTAAGTGGCACTTAGATTTTCATAGAGCACTTGAGAACAAGAGGCTAACCATAAAATTCAGAGATGAAAAAAGTTACTGATGCTGTTATGTGCTGAGGGTTCCCTGCTGCCAGAATCCATTGTTTTCTTAAATAGCAAAATCAAGAAAATTTATAATAAGAAACCAAATGATACTGAAGAAGTGATTTGATCTTAAGAATCTCACTGGACTTTCAATTTAACCATCATCTAAAATGCTATTTGGATCTTGCTTGTGTTCAAGGCAGAACAATTAAAAGCAACTTAGCAGTAAACATGATTTGGTTTTTGTTTCACATAAGCATAATTTATTTCTTGATGAAGGTGCAGGTATCAGTTCTTAGAAAACAGCTTTGCATAAGCTCCTAAAGAGTGAGAGGGAGTCCTCCTTGTAGCTCACGAATGGGGTGCAAACAAAAACAAATACGGCCCATTCTGTAGACATCCAGTTGTCACAAGATCTTTGAAGTCAAAAATACATGTATTTGTTTCTAAAATATTGTTGACAAGTCACAGGACACTGAGAACACAGAAATGATGGATCTTCATTCTGAGAATGGAAACTTTGGAAACTTATAATGAAACTTATAATAATGATCATTTCAGAAAAGTTGATCAGCAAAGATCAGTCAGACTCCTTTCCCCATTATGAGAAAGATGTAAACCACCAAGGAAACCAGTCAACCTGACCAGGAATAATTTCACTAGAACTGATTGTCCCATGATCTGTCCCTCAGCACCTGAGCCACATTCAAAGCTCTGTGTCCCTAGTAGGATTAGTAGCCAAATTCACCTTTCAGGTTTAAGGTAGGGCTACTTTTGTTGTGAACTGAAAATACATTGATTATATTTTAGAAAAATTCCTACAAGAAACAAAAGTGAAGTCATTTTTAATCAGGGATAATTTTTAGCTCCCTATAAATACCTTGCTATGCAGAAATGCTTATTTCCCATAGTGAGCTAACAAATCTATGCGTTTCTGGAGGTCACTGGTCTCATTGTGTTGAACCCATGAGTCAAGCCAAACATCATAAATCCCTTTCTTCAGCAAGCCTCACCCAATTAGTCAAACTATTATATTATCTAACTTCATAATAAATGTGTGACTCTGGTTCCATTTCCCCAATATGCATAATATTATTGGCTCACAGTAACTAATGGTTTTTAAAGTAGATAGATGAGAGAGAAAGGCCAGGACAAGGAATGAACAAATTATGAGAAATAAATTATAAAAATGCATATATGTGGCATAAACCTAATATGTCAGATGCTTCATTTATCTGCTAACCTAAAAATAACTGGTTCTAAAATAATGTTCACAAAGATGCTGTCTTCATGGAGAACTCTGTAAACCATATGCTTCTCTGACTTTGGCACTGAGAGTGTATCAACATATCATGTTGAATTTCTCTGTCTGGATTCAAGCCGCTTACTCACACCCTGCCATTTATCCTCTTGAAATTAATAATATCATAAGCCAAAGATTTTTAAAACCTAAAGTTTAAAAAAATCATTTCCTACATAAGTATGTGAGAGTTCTCAATGAAACTAGAAAAATCAAATGGTAAAGTTGAATGAGTCAGAGAAATATGAAGGATTCAGAAATTGTGGCTTGTTTCCAAAGAAACCAGAGAGGTCATCCAAAAGAAACAAAGTTTCTCAGTTTCAGATTTCCCATCTATGAAATACGGAAGCCATTTGGGTGCCACACAGTACTATTGTGGGACAACAAAATGATGTCACCGCATCACTGGTTAGACATATATTTATACACCTTCTGTTGGAAAAATATGTGCACTAAGGAAAAACTTTAAACGAATGTGATCTAACACTTAATTTTTTGAAAAAGGAGCTGAAATTTCATTGATTAATAAAAATCATATTGGCTGTTTTTTGAGATGTTGTAAGATGTCTTTAAAATACGATAGTAATTTGTATGCATTTATGTGAACTAAAAATATTGGTATACATGAAACTATGATTTTTAATTACCTGAGCTAATGTTGTGGTATGGAAGAATAGGTATTCCCAAATCACTCATGTTTAGCTTAGAAATACCCTGTAACTATATGATTTTTCTTTTCCCTGTGGTGCTGGGGATTGAACCCAGAGCCTTGTGCATGCGAGGCAAGCACTCTACCAACTAAGCTATTTCCCCAGGCCTATGTGGTTATTGTGTTGCAGTTAATCTTCATAATTACATTTAGGTACATGTTCAACTTTCCAGAGCATATAGCAAACTTGAAAGATAGGTAGCAGGAAAGTGATTCCCTTATGTACCAGGACCTTACCTTTCCTATAGTCTCAACCACACCTTCTGGTTCACTTGCTTTTGAACCTCCCAAAAGTTGGGCATGCCATTCTCCTTCTACTTGGTTTTTTAAAAATTTTTAAATTTGTTCTAATTAGTTATACATGACAGCAGAATGCATTTCGACTCATTGTACACAAATGGAGCACAACTTCTCATTTCTCTGGCTGTACCTGATACAGTCACACCGTTCATGCAGTCATACGTGGGCAAAGGGTAATAATGTCTATCTCATTCCATCATCCTTTCCACCTCCAACCCCTGCAACTCCTCTCTGCTCAATCCAAAGTTCCTCCATTCTTCCCTAGTTGCCCCTCCCCCCCAAAGTGGATTGATATCTGCATATCAGAAAAAACATTTGGCCTTTGTAATTTGGGATTGGCTTATTTTGCTTAGCATGATATTCTCCAACTCCATCCATTCACCTGCAAGTGCTATAATTTCATTCTTCTTTCAGGCTGAGTAATATTCCATTATGTATATATGCCACATTTTTTTTATCCATTCATCTTTTGAAGGGCATCTGGATTGGCTCCATAGTTCAGCTATTGTGAATTGAGCTGCTATAAATATTGATGTGGCAGCATCACTGTAGTATGATGATTTTGAGTCCTTTGGGTGTACACCAAGGAGTGGGATAGCTGGGTCAAATGGTGATTCCATCAAGTTTTCTGTGGAATCTCCATTTCCAGAGTGGTTGCACCAATTTGCAGTTTTGCCAGCAATGTATGAGTATACCTTTTCCGCCACATTCTCGCCATCACTTATTGTTGCTTGTATTCTTGATAACTCCCATTTGGATTCGAGTGAGAAGAGATCTTAGTTTTGGTTTGCATTTCTTGAATTGCTAGATATGTTGAGCATTTTTTCATATATTTGTTGATCAACTGTTTTTCTTCTTCTGTGACATGTCTGTAGTTCCTTAGCCCATTTATTGATTTGGTTACTTGTTGCTTTGATGTTAAGCTTTTTGAGTTATTTATATATGCTGAAGATTAATTCTGTATCTGATGTGCATGGGTAGAGATTTTCTCCCATTCTGTAGGCTCTCTCTTCATGTTGTTGATTGTGTCCTTTGCCAAGAAGTTTTTTAGTTTGAGTCCATGCCATTTATTGATTCTTGATTTTATTTCTGTGCTTTAGGGGTCTTGTTAAGGAAGTCAGGTCTTAAGCCAACATGATGAAGATTTGGAACTATTATTAGGAACAGGGTCTCTGGTCTAATTTCTAGGTCCTTGATCCACTTTGAGTTGAGTTTTGTACAGGGTGAGAGATAGGGGTTTAATTTCATTTTGTTACATATGGATTTCCAGTTTTCCCAGCACCATTTGTTTAAGAGGCTATCTTTTCTCCAATGTATGTTTATGGCATCTTTTCAATGCCTTCATCTACTATGAGATAACTGTATTTATGTGGGTTTGTCTCTGTGTCTTCTATTCTGTACCACTGGCCTGGTCTATATACCATGCTGTTTTTGTTACTATTGCTCTGTAGTATAGTTTAAGGTCTGGTATTGTGATGCCTCCTGCTTCACTCAGCACATGTGAGACACTGTGTTTGAGCCTCAGCACCGCATAAAAATAAATAAAATAAAGGTGTTGTCCATTCTTCTTTTTCTTTCCTCTCCAGCAGGTGGTACTTAATTCCACATAATTTTCCAGGGCATACAGAAGCCCTGCACAATCTAATTCCTACCTTAACTCCCTTTCCTTTCATTTCTTAGCAAGAATCCCAACTTTCCCTCTCAGGAAGTTGCTGTTTTGGTACGTAAGAGCCTCCCTTCTTTGGAAATGCTCCATATGTCTAGAATATCATTGCCTAGGTTTCTGGTCTATCAAAGTTTCCTTCATTTCTTATGGTCTGGTTCAAATAGTGCTTCCTTTGGGAAACCCTCTAGGGTTCTCCAGAAAGACTTCGTAGCACACTCTCCAGCATAGCTTTATAACTTCATTTACTATGCTAACTTTACTTATTTTTGATAGAATATGAGCTTACTGAAGGAATATAATATGTCTTATCCACTTGTAAAGTGAGAATAAAAATACCTGCTCAGAAGTGAGATTGTCAGAGTTAAACAATACAATACTACAAAGTACTGAGTACTTCAAATAAATCTGGTACTTAGTCAATTTCAGTAAAATTCTCGCCCCACCTTGTTTTGTAATACCTGTACTGAGTAAAATGTCCATCATGATGGCACATATATGTGCCAAATAAACAACCCATTGAGGTATTTAGAATACATTTTCTATTAATCATATTCCTTGAATGAAATATTTAAGGAAATACCCATCATGGTTAAAAAAAAAAAAAAAAAAACATGGAAGAAAAAGAAAGTTTAAAAAATCGCCATTAAAAAGTTATCTGGCTGGGTATGGTGTCACATGCCTGTAATCCCAGTGGCTTGGGAGGCTGAAGCAGGAGGATGGAAAATTCAAAGCCAGCCTCGGCATGTTAGAGGCACTAAGCAGCTCAGTGAAACCCTGTCTCTAAATAAAATACAATCAAGGGCTGGGGATGTAGCTCAGTGGTTGAGTGTCCCTGAGTTCAATTCCTGGTACCAAAAAAAAAAAAAAGTTCTTTCAAGAACACAAATGGGAATTATTTCATATTGCAGTTGAATCACATTATTAAGCTAATGCTGAGGGCACGCAAATTGACAAAGTAATTAGTTTGCTCATAAAACACCAACAGAATTCTGGCCAAATATTTTTCTCTGAAGATCTGGTACAAAATTCCAGTAAAACTATTATAACCAGATTTCTCATATATTATGTAATGTGCATAATGAACTCAAGTTTTAAAATCAGAACAGTAAATCTGTATTAAAATTATTTATGAGTGATACTTGATGCATCTGTAAAGTATTTTATTTGATATATATATATCTTTACTTTTACATAGTTTATATATTTATAAAAATTTTTTACATGCTTACAAAATTTTAATGGAACAGATATTATTTCCATAGTTTTTATCATAAATATATGATTGTAACCATTTCAAGAATCTGTTCTGATCTAATAGAGGTAAGGTGGCAAGCTCTCCATACTGAGGATGTTTGTTATCAAGCCTGTTGACTTGATTGGTTTGCTAATTTGTCCACTACTTTGTGCTCCTGAGTTTAAGGTTATGCTTTGATAACCACTGTGTCAACTATTATCCATATAAGAAAAAGTCCTGTGTTCTTTGGGAAGGTGATGCCTTCCTGCCAGCCCTTTAGAGACCATGAGAATATACAGATTGTTCAGCAAAAACCCATCACTGAAAAGGAAGAGCAACCAAGTACAGAGCCTCCAACGCTGTTGTGCAAACAGTAAATTTGGGGGGATTAGAACTGATGAAAGCAGAGCATTTTGCAGACTCTTGGGCCTGATCATTTGTGTCATTCTATGCATAACAAAAATCTGGATTTCATGATATCTCTCCTGTAAATATCACACATGGAAATTTAATTTGCGATGAATTTCAAATAAGAAAATATATACATATGTATTAGGAGATATTTAAAATAGTTGATTGATAAATATAAAATGGAATCATACTTCGAGAATAAAACTGGAATGAAGGTCAGATATATGACTTTATTGTCTAACTGGGGGCATGATTGATATGACTATTTATACCTAATCACCTCATCCTTGCAAAAAAAATGAGCTATTTTTATCTTATATTCTACATTCTTTTCTTCTAAGCTCTGGAAAATTCAAAAACAAATCAAAAAAGAAAAGAAGGAAGGAAGAAAAATTCATTTGACATGAGTACAAAACCTACTGAAAAAACTGGGGGTTTGAGCCTCAAGTTCAGTCTCTTCAAAATGAGGCAGGAGGATCATAAGTTCAAGGTCAGTCTTGGCAACTTCATAAGACCTTATCTCAAAATAAAAAAATTACAAGGCTGGGGCTCTAATTCAGAGGTGGAACACCCCTGGATTCAATCGTTCAATTTCCAGTACTGGGGGGGGGGGAGAGAGACAGACAGACAGACAGAGAGAGAGACAGAGACAGAGACAGAGAGACAGAGACAGAGACAGAGAGACAGAGAGTTTTCCCTTTGGGAAACTGAATTGGAAGAATTTAGTATCTAGAAATAGATCCAAGAATTCAAGAATTTACAATTCTCATTCTTTCATTCAAATCCTAGATGATTATGCCCACAGCAGTGCTTCTCAAAGATAGTGTTACCACCCTGAGGACATTAGGGAATTACCTAGCAGGTACTACTGGTATAAAGTAGGTAAGGGATGGGTTTACTAAAAGTCTGACATGTTCCAGAAAGTCTTAAGTGACTAGTCCCTGTTCCCACCTGAATTTTTAAAAATTCGACTAGATATCTTTCTAGGTAAAAAGGCTTAACTTTATTTTAGCCATAAACAAAGTTTTTATGCCTGTTTTTGCTTTCGTATTGAATTATTACAGAAATATCACTAAAACATAAATCTGGGGACTATTGTAGTTTTTCACTTGGAACTTCACCAACATTTTCTAACCACTGAGAAGTTGTGTCACCAACCACTGCAAGTTGCCACAACATAGATATATCTGGGGAGAGTTCAGCTGCTGCATACTCTTGGACATGACATACAAGTGCAAGCATCTGGTGACATCTTTACAGTCATGTGAAGATACATGTTTTTTTTTTAATGTTACTTTCATTTAATGCATTATATTATATATGTTAATATTTTGGAAATTATATTTTTCATTGTGAACATAGATAACTTATATTAAATATAAATTGCATTTCAGTTTTAAATGTGGATTTTTTCAAGGTAATTATTGTTAAAGGGGTTCTACTAGGGACTGAAATGGAGAAAACTTTGCTGTATGCACTTATGAAAATGAAACCCACTAGTATGCATGACTATAATGTACTATACATATAAACAAAAGAGAAATGCTCATTGAGAGAGTTAGGAAATACTCATTGAGGGTCAAAGATTCCTAGAAGTTAAAACATGTTGTAATAGGAATATATTTACAAAATAAAGTCCTTGTTTTATAGAGAAAGGATAGAGATTGAGTGCATGAACTTTATGTTTATTAAGACTTAAAAATCTTGTTCTTTGAGCCTGTAATTCCAATTCCTCATAACTTATCCTAAAAATGATAGACAGAGCATCCTTTCACATGCATTTTATGATAAAAAGCAGAATTAGCACTTATAATTTACAAAAAGGACATGATAGAGTATTAAGAGTTTTAAAAATAATATTTATAAAATTCATAGTGATTTGAGTAATTCATGAATTAAGTGAAATGGAAGGATACAATGTAAAACTATTTTGCTTTTTAAAAAGAAAAATTTTGCACCCCTGAAAATATTAGAAGAAATTATACTATGAAACCAGTAGTAGAATGATCAGTAAGATTTATTTTTTTTTGGTTTTTATATGTTATTTATTACCCAAATTTATAAAACTAATCTTATATGATGAAAAAGTACTTAAAAATGTAAAAATAGTAATATTTTAAAAAGCAAGAGGACTGAGTCAGAGTGGAGCTCTATTCTGAGTATGCCCTATAACCTTGGAAGATTTATTTAAATCCTCTAAACCTAAGTTTCCCCACTTCTGTAAAACGCATAACAATTACATCTTTAAAAGCCTTGTAAAATGCCTCATATGATGTTACATCCAAAAACGTTTCTGATGGTGGTGTTATTAATATTCTTATCAATGAGAACATCCATGTATTAAATCAAGGGTAACTAACATGCTATCCTTTTTATCCTTTGAATGAGATGACTTATAAAGCATATCCTATCCCAGGCAGTTTAAAATGATATATATTACCCAGGAAATAAGACCTATTCCAAGAATTACCCTCAGAGGTGCTTGATTTTTCTTTTATAGTACATTTTGTCCTATGAATTAAAGGGGCATGTTGAAAAATGTTGACTCAAATATACAGATTTTTCTCCAACATATTGTACCTAAGAAAGGAAAATTGTGGATGACCAAGAATAGAAAGGGAGAACAATAAAGTAGAGGAAGGGTATTAGGGTAAGGGAGGAGGAAAGGAAATGGGGTGGGACTAGGGAATGAAATTGACCACTTCATGTTATGTACGGGCATGAATATATCACAACGAACACCTCTATTATGCATAATTATAATGCACCAGTAAAAACTAAAAAAATAAAAGAATAGGTAGGCAGAGAGGCGTGGGCTGGCAGGCCACAGAGAGTGGGTTTCAAATCATAGCTCAGGTACTATCATAATGCTTACATTTAAGAATAAGATCCTATGGAAAAAAAATTTGCCTTGAGTTAGGTATTTATTAAAGTTTATAAATGTCACCAAAAGGGCACACAATTACAGCAATGTGGAAGAAAAGATGCCTAACTCAAAAAGTCTGTGTTTTACAGAGTTTTCAAATATGTCCATGACAAAATTAAAAAGTCTCTCAAAATCGCCACCAAGTTTACGTGAATACATTTTCAACTGTTGTAACCAAAATTACATTTCTTTTAATAAAGTGCCCACTTATGAGTGCTGTAACATAACAAAGGAAAATCATGAAGAGGTACGGATTGCTGTGAATTTAGCACTACTGACGAAGAAACAGCAGGAAACTATGGGCTTACTAAATATTTTAAATCCTAGTTCAAAAGGTTCATGCAGATTTTCCAGCAGCTCGCTCCTTCGTTCGTTCGTTCGTTCGTTCGTTCGTTCCTTCCTTCCTTCCTTCCTTCCTTCCTTCCTTCCTTCCTTCCTCCTTCCTTCCTTCCTTTCTTTAAATTAAGGGTGCATCAGTTTTTAGTACTTTATTTTTCTACTTCCTCATCTTTTATTTTACCACAGGTAACCAACATGTCACTTCCCCTTTCCCCACTGTGATCTTTCCAATAGAGTCAAACGTGTCTTATTGCAGTCAACCATTGATTTCCCATCTGTCCCAGTCACTGCAAAAACTGTCACCAAGCACAAACTGCTTTGTTCTTCAAGGGCAGTGTCTGCTGGGCTGCTGTGGGGGAAGCCCTTGACCCTTAGTTTATGCCAGAACTGCAAACTAATTTCACTGAAAGAACAGGTGACAGAAACCAAGGAAGCCCTTGTATCCTTCAGAAACTTTCTATCTTAATCACTCATTAAGCTTATAAATGAAATGCTCAAAAACAGCAAAAATTACACATAGAGGCAATAAACTGCATTAGCTGGTTCTAATCTCTCTTATGTTCTGCCTCTGTCTCTTCACATGAATTGTAACCAAGAACAAAAATCTTTGTTTTTAAAGAATAAAAGAAAAAAAAAAGAAAGAATATCTAAATAATAAACATACAGAGAATGGATCCCTGCCCCCAAATTGGAGCAAAGTCATAGAGCTATGAAAGTGAAGCCTGGCTTTGCTCATCTTTTTGAATTGTCAAAGTAAGGAAGGAAGAATTTTTTAGATAACATGAAAATTTCAGATTTTCATGTTAAAAGAAAAGAAATGCAGAATATATTCTAAAATGCATGAGGGATTGACCTCAGTTCTGTGAGATCTGACTCCTGATGAAGCAGTCGGCTCCTGTCCTTGCCACTGGCTTGCTTCAGGGCTGTGGCTGCATAATAAAAGCTTCCTCTGGATTTTAGTGCAAAATGGACATTTGAAATAAAGTATTTAACACATCCATAACACCTTTCATGTTCACAGCTCAAAGAGCTTTATAAAATCCAATTAATTCATCAAGCTTCATAAAATCTGAAGGACTTACATAATTATAGCTCTCCATGTGGCTAACCACTGGCAGCAAGGGGTCAGATTTGTGACTTAACAAAGAACAGATCTTAACTGTCCAGTTTTTGAACTTTTATGCCCTACAGAAAGTTGGAGTTCAATGAAGAATCTCTGAACCACTGGCAAATTCCAAGAATTCTCAGTTGGGTTAAGGGTACATGCAGAAAGCATGATCTCATTGCTAAGACCCCAAAGAAATCCGGTCATTGCTATGTCAATGGAGATTTGGATCCAAGCATGAGAGGGCTCCCGCCAACTCCATGCCCTGGTGGGAAGTAGAATCACATGGTAGAAGGCTCTCTCTGGTATCCCAAAGGAAATCTACAAAACTGATAATAAGAATAGATAGTTCAGATATTTTTCGAAAAACTAATTAGAAGCACTAAACCAGTGTTCACAGTGCATAATCCATTCTACAGATGAAGTGCAGCACTCTGGGAAGTTTGTAACCTTTTAAAATCTGTCATCCAGGCAAAACCTGTTTTGCTAGTTATAGTTCAGTGTTAAGTGTTTATGAATAATGCAAATTATTTTCCAGCAAAAGACTGCCCTGTTGAAACATTGTGAGCAGGGATAGAATGATATGAGTCCTAGGAGTTTATTCTGGGATGCAGGCTTATCCATGGGGAACATAACCAATGAGAAGGCAATACAGGCTCATAGAGATATCCAAGCACCAGCATCAGGTAGCATAAACTTGTGCGTGACTTGCCCATGTAGCTGACAACCTCATATGAATCACCCACCTCTGAGCCTTGGTTTTTTTATATGCTAGTAAAAATGATGTGCACCTGATTTTATGGGGTTGTTGACAAGAGTAAATGAACTAAAAAAAACAACAACAACAACAACAAAAAAAACAACCTGTATATTGTCTAATGAGTTGCCAATACATCATAGAATACAGTATAAAAAGTTGCTTCCTCCTTATCCTCCATAAATCCTAAGTCTTCTGAAACTTTTCTAGGGTCTGGAAAGAACGTTCCTATGTGGAGATGATATTTAGCATCTCTCATTCCCAGGAAATGAGCCTTGCAGTAAACAACAACTATGTATCAAGACACATAGAAAATGGAAACAGCAAATATGAACAGTAGGGTCAAGGACAATTGGTCCTCACCCATTCCAGTCTGAGGGGCAGTAGTAGGAAATCCTATTCATTATTGCTGGCAGATTTTCTTCAATTGGTGGAAACTCTAGAAAGCAAATCTGAACTCAATTTAAAGATCTTCTAAACAATGCTTAAACTATAGGATAAGTGTCTTAGAAACTGGAAGTGGAATTTTCCCACTATTTGAGGTACTTAAATAGAAAATATATCTTTAACAATATGTAAATGTATTAAATATGCTATGTTTTCATATGCATTGACTTAACAAATCCTCACAATACTTCATGAATTAGGCATTTGTCTTTCCTGTTTTACAGATTAGGGCTACAGTAGTTAACTGATGAGCCAAATATCAGTAGACAACCAGCTTTGGGGGATATCACAGAGCCATGCTCTAGATAACACATAACATGGATCTGTCACTTACTTCTCAGAGCAACTCTATGCATGACTGATATTAAGTAAGGATGTTCTGGAGTGTAAACTAGATGGGATACTGGCTAGATGACAACCAGGAGGGTCCTTTCAATTAAAGAATTCTATTACAATTTCTAGAACAAAGATGTTTTCTCAAATGGACTTAGTCTGACTTCAAAACTTGTCTATCAGAGAAAGCACTCTTAATGCATCTTCCTAGTTTTATTGATACTAACACAGTGACAAAGGAGTTAGGCATTGTAGTCTTCTAGGTTTAGTTTCTTGATGCTTACTATGGGTCAGGCACAATGCCAAGTACACAACATGAGTCTGTCATTTACGGTTCTCATTGCAACTCCATAAGATCAGTACTGTTACCATGGTTATCTTTCATAAGAAGCAACCAGGAAAAAAAAAAAAAAACACAGAACTAGCATATCTTGCTGAAGGTCACACAATTAGTAATGGTAGAGATGAAGATCAAAATGTGGGACATGGGCTGGGAATAAAGCTCAGTTGGTAGAGTGCTTGCCTTGAATGCACAAGGCCCTGGGTTCAATTCCCAGGATCACACACACAAAAAAATGTAGAACATAAGCTCAGAATGTGCAATCTTTTTTTCCCCATATTTTTTATTGGTGCATTATAGTTGCATATAATGGTGGGATTTGTTGTTTCATAGTCATATATGCACACAATATAGCAATACAATTTCACCTATATCATTCCCCAGGATTTCCCCTTTTAGCCCTATCCTCTCTGATGTTTGTGAGATACCACCCCCACTTTTCTTCTTTTTTCCTCTCTAGCTTCCACAAATGAGAGAAAACATTCAACCTTTGACTTTCTGAGTTTGATTTATTTTGCTGAATATAATAAAAACATAATAAAATATACAATTTTTTTTTTTTTGGTACTGAGGATGGAACCCTGTGGCACTCAACCACTGAGACATAGTACAAGCCATTTTTTGTATTTTATTTTAAAGACGGAGTCTCACTGAGTTGCTTAGGGCCTTGCTCCTTGCTGAGGCTGATTTTGAACTCACAATCCTCCTGTCTCACCCTCCTGAGCCACTGGGATTATAATAGGCACCTGGCTTAATATATGCAATCTTAATCACTATGCTAAATGGCACTGTATACATTTACTCACTTTAAGATAAATGTTATAGATATTTTAATGCTAAACATCTCAATTGAGGATATGTACATATGAATAAATAATAGTGGCATGATTAATGAATTCAAAATTGGCATTTTTACATTTTAGGCAAGGCTAATGTTACATTTTTTATTTAACAAAGACTTCATCTTTTGCAGTATTCAGAATGAGCATGTGATATTTTAATAATAAATGCATCAAATATGATGCCATTCTGAAATATTTTAAAATATTCTAAGTTTGGAATGGAAAGTTTTCCTTTTTTATTTGAAACACACATGCTTACAGGAAAAATGAAACTGGACTAACTTAATTTAGTCTCTATTCATCTTAATCTCAATAAGAAATATGAAGCACCCCTGTTCATTTGTTGTAAAAATAATTAGAAACCAGAATACAGCAAACTTTTATCACAGCATTTAATATACTGAAATTTAGTTCTCTAATATGGATAGATAAGAAAGGGAGAAAGACATTGCAGAGACAAAAAAAGGGAGACAAACAGACAGACACAATTGACCAAAAAATTAAAACTATACACATCCTCACTTTATAAATACACACCCTTGGAAAAGAGAGACAGAGGGTATGTAAAGGATATACAATAAATGATTAATTAGCGAGAGAGTAAGCCCAGGACATGAATTTCCATTGCATTAGATTCCCATTTGATGGCTTTCCAGTCTTTCAATGTTATTTTTCATGTTTACCACCCCCAGCACAATATATTGGCATTTGGCAGTAAACCAGAGGAAATTAAAGGTTCATTTTCCTTCAAAAATAAGGATAAATGATGAAGTAAACTGAACTTCTGTAAATGACCAGAGTCTCTTACTAATCAACTGACCTTCAAATTGAACAGTAAACAGAATTCTAACTCAGTTTCACAGTTTCCTTCTTTCAATCAGAAAGTGTTTAGTTGATCACCACTGATCACATGAGCTTGGCATTTTTCAAGTTCGGATTCATAATGACACAAAGCCTCTAACGCTGTGTGCATCAGCCCTATTCAAGAGTGTCTGCGCTCCTACATAAATGAACAGCATTTGCCATAGAGCTGGCACACGCCCGACTCCCAGACTCCTCGGTACCTGCTGTTTATCCAGACGCATCCTCTTGGCGGCATTTCTACTCTCGCTCTCACAGGCTGAAGCCAAGATACTCTCTGCAACTGCTGAAGTAAGGTGGGAAGGAATAGGTCGAGACTAAAAAAAAAAGAAAGAGAAAAAAAAAATACGAAAAAAATTATTAACAGTATCATGAACGGAACGATGCTACCCTCCTAAGAGCTCAGAGAACCATCAACATGTGCAGGAGTTTCCATTCACTTCAACTGACTTTATTTGAATCGAGAAAGGAAATGGAAATTGTAAAGATGATAAATGAAAGCTAGTTAGAGGTTAGAGCTAGAGTTACTACACAGATTCATCATTCACTCCTATGGCTCCATTGTCACATGTATTTAGTCAGGGCCATTAAGCTGGAGTTTGAACAGGCAGGGGGAAAATGGCCCACTGGATTTTGCAAATAAAACAAGTCCTATAATTCTTTTATAACGTATGACAATGCACAGCAGAAGAAACAAAACAAAAACAAATGACAGGGCTGAAACATAGTTGAAAAAACTAACAGATAACTCACACCATGTCAAACAATTTTCATATCAATATTGTGAATATTTACAGTTTAAGCTGTGACACAATCCATGTGATTAAAATACTTAAAAAATAATGTTTTACTACAAACTAAAAAGTCAGTCCTAGAATGATTTCCATATGCCAAATTTTGATGTTTAGATGCAAGATTATTTGCTAGTGCTTGTAAAAGCATGTTTCATTTATATATAAAATATGAATTTATATTAATAATTTAATGGTATATGTTGGAAATTCATATTCTACACAGACCACAGAGAAATTTAATTAATCCCCCAACTAAGCTCCTAATTAACTATAAATTGTTTGCAACTCTCCATATCATTTGTGATAATCACAGAAAAATTTTCATTCTTTTTCCCCATAATTACATGCAAAATCATCTAACTGAAAGATGATGTAGTTAATGATATAGAACATTTTTAATTAAGATAAGCAAATGATCGATAAAAATAACATGAAAATTAAATGACATGAGATAGTAAAATAATGTACAATTATAAAATAAAAGTATCTTTGGGGAATCTAGCATGGATAGTGGCATGCTACCTTAGGGTTTTCAAAGTCTTGGTCCAAAATAGGTAGGGATACCATTCATTAGCAGTCTCTGAACTAACTGTGACCCTTTAAAAGTTTTCTTGCAAAGCAACACCTACATGTCTTTCTTGGACATGTTTTATTTTACTAACTCTGGCATTTGAAACATGTTTTAGCTGATTTAACCATGGGAATTTAGTCTCAAATAATATTCTAGAATAGCTATATTCAGACAGTGTTTCTGCAAAGTAGCCTCTACAGGTAAAGGGTCTTCATTTGTTAACCCAGTGAGACATCCAAAAGGTCAGCTGGACCACTGTGACAGTAAAGCAGTAGGGTGGTCTGAGGCTCTTTTTGCAAAATAAAGATAGAAGTCCCTAAAATGTCAGAAAGCATGCCTCAGAAGCATTTTTTTTTTTTTTTTCAGAAGGAAATCAGAAAGCCAGGACTGTGTCTTGGGAACAGAGAAGGTCAAATTAGAAAAACCTAAAAAATATTGTCACATGGGCTGAAGTTGTAGCTCAGTGGTAGAGCACTTGCCGAGTATGTGTGAGGCACTGGGTTTGATCCTCAGCACTACATAAAAATAATAGATAAAATAAAGCTATTGTGTCACATAACGATAGGCGAATAATTGAAAAACGTACATTGCTTCTTCATTTCCTTCTCTACTTCAGCAAGTAAGGATAAGGTAGTCTAGTACAGACTATGTGAACATTAAGCTAGCAAATATTAAATATATAAATATTAAGCTATAAAATTAGTGTCTCATTAAAAGATGACCACTGCTGGGTTCAACATTGTAACCTAAGCCTAAGCCACATGTTCTTCTTGATGGAACCATTTTTTTGAGAAAAAACTTACAGGAAAATTGAGAATAAAAACATTCCATTACAAAAAACAAAACAAAACAAAACAAAAACAAACAAACAAACAAAAAAGAAAACAAATTATTTGATTGTAGTTAGCATTATTCAGATAGGAGATTTCATACTTTTATAAACTACATTATTAGATCCTTCATCTGGTTCTAGGGATAGAATTAACATTTAAATAAAACATCGGCAACCACCCTTTTTGTAATCCAACTATTGATAGCTACATAGGACTCATAAGTACATACTTCTGTTTCTTATTATCTCTATTTATCTCTCTTTTTCAGGTGTCTCTCTTTTTCAGGTGTTCTCTCTAATATATATTCGTATATATTAGGAATATATACAGCTGAGTAATGTTTTAAACATACATGTGGAAATAACTGGATTCAAATGTAAGTTTGATGGTGAGTTGGAAATGATAGTCCATACTAAGGAATTGTTCTCATTTTACAACGAAGGCCTCAGAGAGCTTAAAGCTCAGTGAGCTTACTACACATTTCTGAAGAGGAATCCCTTTACAACTAACCCCACTTTGCATTTAAGCAAAGAATACATTAGAATCTCTCTAGCATCCTTCTCTCAAGGTGATTAATTCCTTTCTTCTCTTTTCTTATTAATTCTTTAAAGTTTTTCCTTTATAACAAAAATACATAAATAAAAGTACAACTTATCTAAGTTATGCTATCTAAATGCTGCAATAAAAATTCACAAGATTGAATGTTAGAACAGTCAGAAGGGTCAAGAAATTTCTGGACATGAAGTAAAATGAAGCTTAATTTCATGTCCCAAGTAAGAATGTGTGGAATAACCATACTAAAAAAATCTCTTTTCTTCTAATACTGATGAGTTGATAATAAATGCCAGTGGTCCCCAGTACACTTGAAGCTCAGTGACACTGTGCCTGATCATAAGATATCAAAGATGTGCTTATGTTTCATCCATAACGTGGCTTTTATTCATTATCCAAATTGAAAGTACTCATATCAAAAAAGTGAAAAGAAATTTCATCACTTTTGCTCCTCATAAACCAATTTTATCATAGAGAAATTTTAAATTTTTATTTAGTGTGGGGTCTGAGAATCATCATTGTCTGGATTCTCCTTTCTGTCATCATATTTAATAATTTCTCAACTCTTTCTATTATCACCACTTCAGGGCCTTCCTAGCACACAATCATGCACTAAGGGTTATGACCAGATTCCACCAGAGACAAGGGTTGGAGACTTCCTTTTAGGTCACAAAGAGTGGCCATAAAATACAAAAGTTTCCATGTAATAACTGCAGATTGTGACAGAAAACTCAAATGCAAAAAATTTGATAAAATAGTTTATGGAAAACAGCACTTCCTCTGGTGGAAGATATCATAGTAAACATAATATTTGATGTATATTACAAAGAAGATTTAAAGTAATAATTAAAATGTACATAATTATCAACTTTTCATGATCTATATCCAGATTAAGGTTTGTTACCTATTTCTTTCCCTGGATATAAGATTTTGCCCTCACTAATTATCTCTTCATAATTAACAGCCATTCTCCACTGGGATCTGAATTGAACTTTCCGCAGCACGGTTCTTATCGTAATAATTATCTAGGCTCAACTCAGTGGTAGTGGTGTCATCCAACAGATGGCTAAACTGTCACATGCAGTTTCTGGAGTTTAAAAAGTCATATTTTAATTGGAACTTAAGATGTGATTTCTTTTGGCACAATATAAATGTGTCTTTCTTTACAGATGCAAGTGAAACTTGTCACCACACCAACATGCTATTCAGGGGTTTGTTGTTGTTGTTATTTGTTTTTTTGTTTTGGTCTGAAAACTATAAATGAAACAAATTTAGAGTTCTCTGAACTTGGTCTGTACAAAGAAGCAGCAGGATTTTTACAATTATAATAAAGTGTTCAAAGAAAGCGAGACTGTAAAGTCATGCTCATGGGTTCATGTGACAGTGCTCTCTGGGTGCTAGTTTGGGTAAAGTGAATCAAGTATTAGACAAGGCCAGATTGGGAGCACTGCAATATCCACCAATGTTGTAAGCAGAACAAGTTTTTTAAAGAAAATTTAAGTAAATGGCCCAGAGTTTAGGCAGAGACCCAAATGAAAATTATTCCTCTTAGCAAGATGCAGTGGTGCATGCCTATACTCCTAGTGACTTGGGAAGCAGGAAGATCACAAGTTTGAGGTCAGCCTCAGCAATTTAGAAAGGCCCTAATCAATTTATCAAGAACCTGTCTCAAAATTTAAATGAAAAAGAGCTGGGGATGGGGCTTGGTGGTGAAATGCCCATGCACTCAGTACCCCTCCCCATAAAAAAAAAGAGATTATTCCTCTTACTCTTTTTACTTTATAAAATATAATTAAGAATTCTACAATGAATGATAGGCACATACCATCTCCCCCAAATAATGTATCTATGCCTAAAGACAGAATTATACAGGCTTCATAGAAAGTTTTAGCTTGTAATGAATCTCTTTTATTTAGTAAAGAAGCAAGAGGAACCTGGATATTATTCTGTAATCAGTCTTTTACCACAGATGTGACTGTGTTTGTGATATAGTCTTCCTGAGTCATTCGGCTAGGTATCATTTACTTTTACTTATATAAATGACAAAACTGGGGTTGAATGAGTAATAATGGATAGGAAAAATAATGTTACATCATAGAGGATTCCAGGAAGCAATATACACAAAATCACTACCACCTGCATTTATTTATTCAACAAATATATTTGATAAGTACTATCCATATGTCAGGAATTGTGCCAAGTACAGAGAGATGAATAGAAACAGTATCAATACTGTCTCTATGGCCAGAGTTGTCTTTACAAGCTAGTGAACTACACAGCACAGAGGGTTTATTACCACTTGCAATAAGGAATGTTTATTACTGATTTACAACTTTTTATCAGCAATTCTGAATCCTAATATATAAACTCAAATAATTTTCAAAAACTTGGGAGAAACAGTTGGCAAAAGAAATGGCATTAAATACTTACAGTCTTCTTCCTAATTTATATGATTTTTTACATATTTGCTGCAGAAATACTAAGGTGTTTGTATATGAGATGTTTTTCCAGACCCCATTCTGAGTGAGATAAAAAGAATATGTACTCTATCATACCCTAACATCTGACAATTTCTAAATTCTGAACCACAGATAATCCAAGATTTCACGTAAAGGTTGTGGAAGTGGATGAAAGAGTGAACTGTTGATCTGTCCTGTATGGTTTTGATAGAAGTGATAAGCTAAGTGCCTCACTGACCTGATCTGGCTTCCTGAGTGAGGAAGGGAACTCATCTCTTTGTTCCCAGAGACTGACCCAAGAGGTCAACACTTGATCTGAATAGGACCATACAATGTCCTTTCATGAGACCTAAAACTTGTAGTAGGAGAACTCGTCTTAGATTGTGAGCTTTAAAACAGAGGCTAAGAACTGCAGATGGCAACATTTCTCAACAGGTCTGAAGGACTTCAGAGAGGTAAATCAATACATGATAGAAACTTAGTTAAGAAAAGGAAAGTAGAAAAACCCTGACCATTATGTCCGTGGAAGGAGCTAAGGGTGAATCCTTGAACTTCCAGTTTCTAGAGAAAATTCCCTTGACTAATTTAAAAGAAGCTCAAAAGTACATTTTTAAGAAAAGTGAAATTAAACTAATTAAACTAATTAACCTTCATCTAGGCTTTGATTATAAGTATTTCATTTATGAATTAATGGTCTATGCCTTGGCATGATTTTTCAATATTTTTGTCCATTAATAAAGATCTTTCACATTACCTGAGAAATCAATAACTCTTATGGTTGATACTTAGAAGCAGAGTTTGGCTAATGCCATATAACAGTACCTCTGATCAAGGTATGAGACAACTCAAAGAAAATAATGGGATTTCATTTGCAATTATTTATTTACTGTGCTGGGAAAGAGACCCAGGATCTTGCATATGTTAAATGAGTGCTCTACCCCTAAGCTGTATCCCTAGCCCTGTTATTCTTTCATTTATTTTTGCTGTTGTTCTTTTTAGATATACATGGCAGTAGAGTATATTTTAACACATTTATACAAACATGAGTACATCTTATTCTAATTAGGATCCCAGTCTTGTGGTTGTACATGATGTGGAGATTCACTGTGGTGTATTCATATACGTACACAGGAAAGTTATGTCAGAATCCTTCCACTGTCTTTCCTATTTCCTGTTCCCCCTCTCTCTTCCCTTCAGGCTTTTGATTTTAACAAAGTGATCTGTAATTATAATCTACACTAGGAACTATCATTCAATACTGAAAATATGTGATTACCTATTGTTATCATATGATTAATTGCAGAACATGGTTTGTTACCTTAACAGTTTATTTGTGAAACTAAAACTATTCTATCCTCAATTAAATCTATTCCAATTCTATACATGCAATCACAATCATTACTCACACACTAATCACCAAATATATAAAAATACTTAAAAATCAGTGCTTTGATTGTTAAAATGAAAGCTATAATCAAAAGTTATATAACCATCTTCTTTAGGAAAAAAAACTCCCTAAAGTTTTAAAATATTCTAGATATTCAGTTAGCAGCAACTTTTAAAACTGCAATACCAATTGTAAGGTACTGTGAAACACATAGTACACAATAAAACATAGCTTATCTTTCAATTAATTAGCATCACAAAGTAGCACATTAGTAAATATCCATTCACTCACTCTTTCATTCAACAATTTTAATTCAGTTGTTAATCAACATGAATTGAGCAGCTTTCATGAGCAATTACTTGCACTGTGTAAGACACTGGGTGATACAGAGACGAACAAGTTCAAAAGCATAGTACTCAAGGAACATAACTTATTAGGTATCTAAGGCTTGTATAGAGATAACAGTAATATAAGACAGGATCAAATGAAACTACAAAAATGTAGCACAAAGTACAGTTTGCACACAGAAGAAAGAGAGATTTAAGGTAGCTTTTAGCTGAAAGTGCAGTATAAATAAAGACATATTTGATTCAGTTCAACAGATTGAAATGGTGAGAATTTCCCAAAAAAGGGAAGTATGGAATTCCATTTCCTATTAGATTCTATTTTATCATATTCCTCATATACACACCGGTAAGAAATTTTACATTTGTTATTTCAAGCGCTGTTGGTTTTCATCTTTAAGTGTGATTGTCTCCATCCTTTTCCACGAGGAAATTGAAGATCAGGAATACAAGTTGACAATTTGGTAAAGTACAGACAAACACTGAGATAGGCTGACTAAAAACTCAGGTGTTTTTCTTCCATTTGTTCATCAAGGTTACCAATTTCCATTGTTTCCCTCTGGGTGCAGTTTCCTTCTTAGAGAGTACATTTTCATTTTTCCAGTACATATTCAGCCAGTGAGTGGAGTATTTCTCTCTTCCTTGTTCTGAACGTACAGTTTAGCTGAGCATTGTAAACTGAAAGTGAATTTCCTAAAGATTTAAAGACGTTCTTCTTAGTACCTTGAAGACTTGTATTCTGACATCTATTAAGAGGACAAGAAATTGTTTGGTCTCATTGTTTTCTGTTTCAGCTAACCTGATGTTTCTTCCTGGTGAATTTCAGCATTCCTCTGCTCTGCTGAAATTCTGTGATGACATTTCTTGATATGGATTTGTTTTACTTATGATGTTGAATCCTGTTCTTTTTCTCTGTCCTTAGGATTCAGGGTCCAATCAGTTCTGAAAATTCTTCATCACTTTTCTCAATATTGCCTTTCCCTTATTCTAATTTCTCCTCTGGAATGCCTATTAGATCTATCTTTATCATATTCCCCATCTTAAATTCTTTTATCCTTCTCTCTTTCCTTCCTGGGGGTAATTTCCATACTTCTGTGTTCTAGTTTACTGATTGTCTCTTTCATGACTCTTCCACTCTTTTTAACCCATCTAGTAAGGTTTTAGTTTCAGTGCTTATAATGCCTGCCATTCTTACTTCTAGAGATTGGATTTGGAGGTTTCTCAACTCCCCTTTAATGGAGGAGTAGCCTTTCCAGGGTCCCAGCTTTATATAAAGTTCTCAGGTTATGCTCTTCACTAGTCACAAACCAAAATCCCTGTATCCTGAAATTAGGTAGCTATTCAGACCTTTTCCATCTTTCTGGCTGGTTACTCAATTCCAACTAAGGATTTAAAACTCTGGCCGTGAGTTTGTCCAGGTGTTTCCTTTGCTGTCTTTTGAGCTTAGTTAGGTATTTAAAACACTGTATATTTTAGGACTGGGGATGTTGCTCAGTGGTAGAGCACTCATCTAGCATGCATGAGGCCCTGTGTTCAATCCCAGTACTGCAAAAATAAAAATGAAAAAAAAAAAAAAAAAAAAAAAAGAAAAGCAAATTGTTATTTTTTTCAGTATTTGTGTGTATAGTGGGAAGTTGGGTGAGATGTGTGCAAGTAGGGTAGGGGAGATATTCCATGAGGTTCAGGTGAATATCTTGCTAAAACTGAAAAGTTCAATGATGGATAACTCTGACAATTATGTTGGCTATAGTCTTTACCATTTAGTTATTCTTTAATTTCATACAGTTAAAAATGTGTAAAGGGTACTCAGAGAAAAATCTGTGGACCAAAAGACAACATACGAAGAGAAGGAACAGAAATGCTTTGTGATAAACTAAAGTACAAAAGAAAGTAATTGAGCATATTAGAAAAAAAGTGACAGATTTTATGTTAAACATTTGATACACATCATTAAACATAATACCCCAACAGTCCTTTCCTCTAGAAAAATTGAGACTCAGAAACATTCTATAACTTCTGTGGCAGTTGAACTAAGCCAGGAATTGAACTTGAGTCTCCCAGTTTCAAAAGATCATATTCTAAAATATTGTACAGTTAGAATCTGTTTTTGCAATGGTAGTTTCACACTACTGAAGTCAGAGCACATGGGGATTCCTCCAGAAGCAAAACCAGGTTTATCATAAAGACAATGATGTTAAGGCACCAGGGTTCCTCAGTTAGATGGATCTCCTGGGTGCTGGAGTTCCTGGAGGGTGTCAGCATTCTAGGGGAGAAGAAGTCCATGTAAACTGAGGGAGCCCATCTCTGTGTGTCTGAAATTGTCTAAAAAAAAAAAAAAAAAGATTTGAATCTTTAACGCTTTCGTGATTTTAGAATATCTTTGTGTTGAATGTTTCCTAATTATGAATACCCAATTCATTTTTCTAACATTTTTTTTTGTTTGTAATTTTGTATTTTCTGCTTTAAGAAAGTCCCAAGTTGTATGATCCTCAGGATTCACAAATCCTAGTCGGCCTCTGCTTAGGAGTGTATGGAGGAGAATAAGATGGAGGGAGACAGTGGAGTTAAAAAGATTATATAAGAACATAGGTATGAGGGACAAAGGGTTCAAACTGAAATGATAGCAGATAAAATTGGGAGGTATAGGATTTACTTGGAAAATAAAGCAAAGAAAGAATAAGTTGAATTCAGTGAGTGGTAGGATCTCATTCTCTGTTTATAAACAGTGGCATAAGAGATAGCAGTGGTACTGTTAACAGAAATAGGCAAGTCAGAGGGA